>NC_084608.1:2811449-2928949 GCF_033807715.1 Cololabis saira
TCTGTAGTGATTAGTCTGTTTCAGATTGGGCGGAGTGATACGCCACAGTACGGCACTAGGTGCTGTGTTGATGTTCTAAAATCCTACACTGTTGAGGGACATTAAAGTACACTGGAACTCAGCAGAAGTTTCCCCGTGTTTATCCTACTCACCACCCAAAAAAGGTTTAATTTAATAAGGTAAGGCTTAACTCTACACCAGCCTTACATAAGTAAAAGTTCAGAGCTCAAAACCCTGCAAGAGTCCCGTGATCGGGACCAAAACGGGACTAGTTTCTTCTGAGCGGAGGAAGATTTTGGTCCGCGGGTCGAGGCGCGGTCGGATGTGCGTTACTAGTGAACACAATGACAGTGGTCCTGAACAGACTCCAGGTACCTTGGGAACGCCCATCAGTTTGGGGAAGGTGTAGGAGGAGCAGCCCTCGGCGCTCTGGCCCAGCTGGCTGAAGGGGGTGTGGAATGTGGCCTGAAACAAAGAACCGCTCATTAACACACCTGCAGCTGTGCTGAGGAGGTTCCAGATGTCAGAGTGTGTGTTTGTACCCTCTCTGTGGCGTAGACCAGGTCAAACAGTCCCAGCAACGTCACTGAGACGCCAACAGCCGGTCCGTTCACCATGGCAACCAGTGGCTTGGGGAAGTCAATGAAGGCCCTCACGTACTTCCTGAGGAGAGGAAAAGAGACGGTCTGTATGTGTCCACTAGGAATGGGCGATATTTTACCGTTCACAATAAACCGTCAAAAAAAATTCCCCACGGTAAGAATTTATCATCTCACGGTAAAAATGATAAATTCCTGTTGATGACGTTTTTGTCTAAAGCTGATTTATGGTTCTGTGTTTAATTGAAGGAAGGAAGGAAGGAAGGAAGGAAGGAAGGAAGGAAGGAAGGAAGGAAGGAAGGAAGGAAGGAAGGAAGGAAGGAAGGAAGGAAGGAAGGAAGGAAGGAAGGAAGGAAGGAAGGAAGGAAGGAAGGAAGGAAGGAAGGAAGGAAGGAAGGAAGGAAGGAAGGAAGGAAGGAAGAAAGAAAGAAAGAAAGAAAGAAAGAAAGAAAGAAAGAAAGAAAGAAAGAAAGAAAGAAAGAAAGAAAGAAAGAAAGAAAGAAAGAAAGAAAGAAAGAAAGAAAGAAAGAAAGAAAGAAAGAAAGGATAAATTCCCGTTAATGAGGTGTTACAAACATGGAGGATCTGAGTCATTCCAGTTTTGCAGTACAGGTGTAACTCACTTAATTGGTTTTTATTAATTACATTTAATTGGTGTAGTTTAGTAGTATTTAGTATCTTTTAGAACAGTGTTTTGGGGGCTCCAAAGACTGAATGTGGTGATAGATTTATAGTTACAAAGGTGGAGCTGAATTGGTATTTTTTTATCGTCATTTTTATCGTTATGGGGATAAATGCCAGAAATTATCGTGATACATCTTTTAGTCCATACCGCCCATCCCTAGTGTCCATGACCTTAGGAAAGGAAAAGACGTTTAAAAAAGGCATAAAAACCTCTTAGTCGAACTGAAAACGGGCTGGATTAACACACTCCAGACCTGATTATTAACCAGGACTGGAACGGCTCTAAAGTTCCCTACCTGGACTTTGACCAGGAAAACACCAATATGGATTGATACTAGGGGTGGAACAATATATCATGCCACGAAATTTCGCGATACAAAAATGTCACGATACGTGTCGTGGAGGTGACAAACTGTATCTGATATTGGGTTATTAATATGAATATATTGTGTTTACTAGTAACATCCTATTGGTGCAGCGGGATCACGTGACGACCTCGACCCGCGGACCAAAATCTGACTACGCTCAGAAGAAACTAGTACCGTTTTGGTCCCGATAAGGGGACTCTTGGGGGTTTTGAGCTCTGAACTTTTACTTCTAAGGGGAGCAGGAATCAATCTTTTTTATGATGTAAAGATTGCGTTGTCCCCAAAGGTGGGAGGATGAAACGATAACGGGTTCACCTTACGGCCTCAGGCTGGAGCAGGTGAAGCTCTGAGCTCTGGCACAAGATCAATAACAGTCATGCTGCATTTGGAGTTTGGGACTTTTCATAGTTTATTTATTTACTTCTATTTATTTATTTAATTTTAGTTGAAAAAAGTCAAATCATACATGAGAGAAACTATTCAGTTTGTGGCAAAATATTTGTACTTGTATGAAACTGAAGATGCATAATGCAAACCTGACATTTACTTTTAGTTCAGTTTGTGGAAAATGGTTGGCCTGGCTTTCTCTTTAAAACTTAAACAGTTATAAAGCATTACAAACTGTAACAATAGGGCAAACGTACAGCATTGTTTTGTATTTTGTGTCTTTCAAATAAAAGACCATTTTTTCCAGTCATATGTTCCTCATTCAAGGTTGTTAAAAAAATACTGCTATAATATCGTATCGTTATCGTGTCCTCAATATCGTGTATCGTACCGTATGGTGAGATTAGTGTATCGTTACACCCCTAATTGATACTGAGGAGAACATTAACCCGTTCTTATGCGCGCCCTCGCCCCGTCCAGCCCATATCCGGTGCACACTCACTCCAAAATTTACAAAACTAGGTCATTTACAAATCTTACAAATCTTGTACAAACCAAAGGTCTATTAGATCGTATCCAGTAAAGTATTTAGTCCAAAATACATAATTATACCAGTAAATATCCAGCTATCCAGCTCTTCATCTGGACCGTGGTCGGAGAAGCACATGTTAGGTTTACAGGTCTGTAACTCCTCCGTCCTGCACGTTTTCAGACGGGAGAGCGCAATGCTAAAATGGAGCGTACTCTACATTGATTGACAGCTCATCCGGCCAATCAGGAGCTTCCTGTCCCCTCATAGTGAATGAGCCTGTGTTGGGGCGGGACGAGCACGTCCGGCTTTTGTCATGAGAAAAACCTCAGCAAGTGCAGCATTCGCCCAGTGGTAGAGCAAATGAAATGCTGAACACAACGATATATATATGTACGTGGTAAATTCAACGGTTCAAAAGTTACGCCCATGGGACGTAATTGTTATAATAAAACTCTTTGTAAGACATAGTCTTACAAAAACATGTGTAAAATACTCATTTTTTGTGGTATTGTTATCAAATTTGAACTTGCACTAGATAAGACTTCAGGCTGTGTCTCAATGTGTTTTAAAACCAATAAGTCACAGATTCATCTGCAGACATCTGATTACAAAACTAATAAAAACCTTCTATTTCAGTGTGTTCAAACTGAGATTACTGAATTATAGTAGTAGTTACAGTGATTCTGACAGTTGGGGGAAGAACTTCAGAGTGTTACCTTTCAAAAGATACCAGAACCATCCATGAACCTCAAACGGTTCAAGAACAGCTTTACATTTACTTTGGGTAGAACTTGGATAGGCGTTTTGGGCGACCTTTACAAGTGCAGCAACAGGTAAATGTGAGGTGTTGTGAGGGACGGCAGCAGCCGGGGAGAAGCAGAGCAGCGTCTCACCTGAGCAGCGTCTCACCTGAGCAGCGTCTCACCTGAGCAGCGTCTCACCTGAGCAGCGTCTCACCTGAGCAGCTCTCCTCCACTCCGGGCCATGGCCTCCACCCCGCCCTCTGGGATCTTGGTGAAGTTGGTCAGGTCGTTCCCGCTGCAGTAGAAATCCCCAGCACCTGCAGGGAGGAACATTCATCTGATGTAGGGATGCAAATTATCGATTATTTCATTAATTGACAGTTGATAACCTTATCGATCGATCATCGATTAGTTGATAAGCGGCGTTTTTCCCCCATCTGAGATACAAACATAATTTTTTTTGCTTATATAAAATACAAAGGGCATTTTAATGTATTCCTTAATCAAATATTTATTTGATACAAAAGTAACAAAAAGACATTTTTGTACCACAAGGAATATAATATAAAGTGCACTTCAAGGCTATTAGTAGTAGCAGCAGCCATAATAGTGTCATTTGTGTCAAGCAAATTTTAAGTTCTAGTTACGTTTTAAGTGAGAGTTTTGGCAGTGTTCAAAATAAAATGATGAGACCTGCTGTATTGGAGCACATTTTCTTTTAGTTAAAACTGTAGCGGGGACAGATGTTTAGAGAAACCTATGTATGTACCGGGTGAAGGCTGATTTATGGTTCCGCGTTACAACGACGCAGAGCCTACGCCGTAGGCTACGGCGGCGGCTCTGCGTCGATTTAAGGGGGAACCATAATTCAGGCTTTAGAGGATCATATCGGAGAACAACCAGAAGAATATAGAGTGGATTAAAAATAAAAGTTAAGCACTGAGCTACATGTGTCTCCCGTCTGGGCCATTGCAGACTCATTGCCTGAGCATATCCGCCGTCTCTTTCTTCTAACTTTATGTGCGCGGCGCAGCGGGTTGTGTCGCATTAAATGTGGTCCGGGCGTAATACCAGCTGGTGAAATTAAACGAAAAAAAATAAATAAATAAATAGATTAATTGTAATCGCTAATTTTAATCGGGTAATTTCATAACGGCAATTAATCGAAAATCGATTAATTGTTAACATCCCTAATCTGATGGTTTGATCGGATCCATCAACAGAGCTCATGACACAAAACCAGAACTGGGGCCGGATTCACAAAACACTCTTAAGAAAAAAAATCTTCTTAAGTGTCATTTTTTTCCTTAACTTCAGTCTTAAGAAGAAAAAAGAGAAGAAGTCATATTCTCCAAAAAGGTTCTAAGTATTTTCTCAACTTTCTTCTTAAGTTTCTTCTTAAAAAAAACTTAAGAATAAATGGTATTCTTGAAATAAAAGTTCCTCAAATTTGTTCTTGTAAGGAGGAGGAGGAGGGAGGTCTCGTTCACTCTGGGGCAGCAGTAGCAGGGGAAAGTTTGTTTTGTTTCATTTTTGGGAACAGGTAACCCTTATTTTTCCTCTGGCCATAATGGCAGAGTTTTCTTATTTTAGTTTGTTATTTTAGTTAGAGTTGGAGATTGCCGGTAGTCCTGTTATCGGTTTTGGTTTGGTTATAGGTTTACCTGGGTTTTCTTATTTAGTGGGGAAAGTGCGTGGTCCGACGGCCCATTGTGTGGCTGGCCCTGTGCTTACCCCTCTTTTGTTGTTTTTGGCCGGGATCTCCATCTCCTTTTGGTTCATTACTTTTGGGTTAACCTTTTTCCTTGTTTTTCTCCCCAGTATTTAAAAACAATAATCAAATAAACTTTTGTTTTCAAACTTGAAATCTTTGTGTGGCGTCCTATATATGTGTTGTGGTCTCATTGAGCCTTAGTGTTTCTTTGTTTTTATGAGGCCGTAACATATATATATATATTCCGTTTGGCGTTTACATGACCCAATATTCAGGTTTTAAAAGGAGTAAACCAGGGCTCATATTGGGGTTTTTAAAAACCCCAATATGAGCAAATTCAGGTTATTCAAAAGGAGTTATTGGTGTTTACATGGCCGTGCAAATTCGGGTTATTGCCAATATTCGGGTTTTAAAAGGGTTATTGATGCATGGAAACACAGTCAATGTTGATAGGCCATATTTTCCTTTTTATTTATGTGCACGGTAACTTGCTCTATTCATTATAGGTCTATATTTGTTTTTTTCATTCAATTTTTCAATAGTGTTGGTTAGGTGTCCAACCTGTTCAGGGGACGGGAGGGCAGGGTTGTTAAAATATAAAAATGAGCATTGTAATCCTTTTGTGTCTGTATCCATCTGCTGTGTTATTAATGCTCAATAATAAATAAAATTATTAAAAAAGAAGAGGTCAACTGGTGCATCTCCAATGTTTAAACGGTAATAAACCAAAAAATAATTAAAACAATCTAGACAAGTCAAAGAAAACTGTTAAACTTGGTGATAATCTGGTAGTTTATTTGTGTAATTTTCTTTTCCAGGCTGAAGTTTGATGAAACACCTCATCCGGGTCGAGGCGTTGCCTTTGTGAAAGACTGAGAACAAATATTAGTCCTGCAGGCGCTGAAGAGTTATCACAGTCCCACAACCAAGTTAACACCAGACGCCAGTGTTTTGAACTTTTCCTTTGAGATCTCAACCGTTGAGGTTCAAATCTCAGAAAATCCAAACGTACTGCTTTAATAATATAGTTATAATAATAATTGCTTTGGTGTTAGTAATGGCGTCCGCCAGGGGGGGCTACTTTCTCCAGCCCTTTTTAACATCTACATGGATGATCTTTCTCACCAACTGGGAGCGTGTAGAACAGCATGTGGAATTGGAAACACTATTTTAAACCATCTCATGTATGCTGATGATTTGGCAATTTTTCCCCCCAGCAGTGCCGGGTTGCAACAGTTGTTTAATATATGTACTGAGTATGGGATTACCCATGATATACTATATAATGCCAAGAAGAGTATGGTTATGCTCTGTCGTACTAAAGAAGACAGACACCTCACATTTCCAAATTTTTATCTTACAGGACAAAAGGTGAATATCTGTACTAAAATTAAGTACCTTGGTCATTTCATCACAGACCAAATAACTGATGATGAGGATATTAATAGACAGTGCCGAGTCCTTTATGCTCAGGCAAACATGCTCAGAAGGAAATGTAACATGTGTTCTGACCATGTGAAGATCTGTCTCTTTAGGGCATTCTGTACCCCGCTCTATATAATATATAATGTATAATACTGCTCCTTTATGGAGTAAATTTAAGAAAGGCAAGCATTCATAGGTTGCAGGTTTCTTACAGTGATTGCATGAGGAAACTATTGAAACAGCCGAGATGGTGTAGTGCAAGTGAGAGTCAACTCATTTCAGGCCTCATCTCATGTATCTGCAGAGTGAATGTTATCATGTATATGCTCACTGGTGTCGTCCAGTCCACGGTTAATGGACCAAATGATCGACAAGCTTCGTCCTTGATGCTTCATCTGACCATCACTACTTCCACAGGAGCTACGCTGCAGCCAGGTGTGTGTGTGTGTGTGTGTGTGTGTGTGTGTGTGTGTGTGTGTATATGTGTGTGTGTGTACCGGTAATAACAGCGATGACAGAGTCGTCTTTTCCTGCCTGCTCCAGAGCTGCAATGATTTCGTTGTACATCTGAAAGAAAACATATTTCACACTAGAGCTGTAGGATTTTCTTCAACATCCACACCAATACTGCTTATTACGGAAGAGAGCGGGACGGGAGAGAGCCAGGCAGGAGAAAAATTTAAATAATATTTTAGATTTTTTTTCCGTTATGCACTTCGAGAAAAAAGTCGAAATGTCGAGGAAAAAGTTGAAATGTTGAGATTAATGTTGAAATACAATTTGGGGAAAAAAGTTGAAATATCGAGAAAAGGTTGAAATGTTGAGATTAATGTTGAAATACAATTTTGAGAAAAAAGTCAAAATGTTGAGAAAAGTCAAAATTTGATGACGATATTAATTTGAAACACATATCAAACATATGCAGTTGCATAACTTCAGAAACGTAGCCTTAATGTTCCACTCCAAGGATGTAAGTTAGTTAGTTGCCCCCAGATGTGTTGACCCAGGTATATACGACCTTCATCAGACCAGTGCTGGAATACGCCTCACCTGTCTGGGCCGGCCTCCCAAAGCACTTGATCCAGGAACTGGAATGTCTGCAGAGAAGGTGCTGCCGTATCATAGGGATACCGACTAACTCCTTCCCCACTCTGGAGGTGAGGAGAGAGGAGGCACCTTAAGAGAATTCCATCGGCTACTGAAAGAAGGGACCAGCCCAATGATCCAGAGCCTGTCTGCAAATACAAGTCGCTACACACTACGCACTGGAAGGACACTCACACAAAAAGGCCCCAGATGTCGTTCCTCCTGAGAGCGTACAAGCTTTATCAGAAGTAAAATGAACTTTTTTAGCATTGTTTTACAGTTGATATTATTTTTTATTTTTTCTCAATAGAGCGGTCCTCTTGTGTCAAAGTGTCAGAAACATCATTATTCATATTGTTATGCAATGATGTATCTCAAATAAACTTGAACTTGAACTTAGTTAGTTCCGGCTGCTGCTGCAGAGCTGTCAGTCGCTCTAACTGGATTTGATGGAGGAGGAGACATTTCCACTTTATTCACCAAATTTCAACTGTTTTCTCGAAATTGTATTTCAACATTAATGTTGGAGGCATACAGAGTGTCAATTTGAAGTTAAAAAATCTGAACTTTATGCAAATGAGCAGCGGCGACACCGAGGCAGCGTCCAATCAGAGACCGGGATTCCCGAAGCGAGAACTCTCAATGCAGATTGTACTTTCATGTTCACACAAACGTACACTCATTCACATGCGTACATGAGCAGAGCTGTGCACTAACAAACTTATTCTATCAGGAATTCATATATTTCATCCAGCAAACTGACATTTTTGCTGATTTGACTGCAGTTTTTACCTGAACTGCTCATGTGAAACAATAACTGATGGTTGAGGAGCTGGATGATTTGCTACATCGATCCAACACAAAATAATAATTAAAAACCGTGCTTATATATTTATGATGTCGTTTTGTTGTGTGTATGTTGCTTTTCGTCGCTTTTCTGTGCTGAGGTGTTTTTTTGCACCTTGACACTAGGTATTAATACACAGTGTGAAGATGCCTTTTTTCTTCCTCCTCCCCCCATCCCTGTGTCATCCTTCCTCTAAAAATGGCGTCCGTATTAATGGAGCCATCGGTGTGAACCGGAGTCAAGTTCTCTCGTCTGATTGATGTCTGACCTGGCAATAAAGCTTTTTCTGATTCTGATTATTAATCACAAAACACAGTTTAAACAATATGACCAAATCCGCTGGGACCCGGTGTGTCAGTGTTCACTCAGACAGACTGCAGCTTCAGCGGGACCAACGATGATGGCTGATGTTGATCCAGGACCAACCTGGTTAAGGAGCATCAAACTCACTCTTATCTACGCAGAAATAAGACTGAAATATAAAGAAGGCTTCCCAAAGTGTGATCCATGGTGAAAGAGGAAACTGAAGATGTGCACGCTGTATATAGATATGTGTAGACTATATACACTTTGTTCCCTCCAGTTCTGCAGCTTGAAAGCCCCGCCCACTGCAGGCGTCCACAGACTATAGTGTGAATCTACCAAGTAGCGCGATGCAGGCGGTTTTTGACCATTAAGACGTGCCTGTGTAACTGACCTCTGTTGTGATGGCGTTCTTCTTGGCCGGTCGGTTCAGTGTGATGGAGGTGATGTCATCCTCTGTTGTGACCAGAAGCGTCTGGTACGCGGCTCCGGCCCCGGCGGGCGTCGCCGCCACCTGGCCGGAGCCTCCACCCTCTGCTGCCACGAGGGAGCTGACCAGGTCACAGTACTGCTGCCTGGCCTCGTCCTGACGGGTGCAAATGTTGCCGCTTTTATTCACAACCGGAGATGAACTCAGAGGAAACACAAGTAACCTGGAGTTTCTGTTGAGAGCACTTTCAGAGTCTCCTCCACACGGTTTGGGTGAGCTTTTGTGTTTAAAAATTATATAATAAATAATAAAAATAAATGCAAATGATCTTGAACTTGATTTGGTACAAAAGTAATGCCTGGCTGGATGTTTGCAAATGTGGACAGATTACCTCCAGTTTGACAACAAATGTGTGAGAAAATTGTTAAATTCCTATGATCCCTCAGACGTTCTGCATCAGCAGCTGATTGTCAGCTGACCATGCTGACAATTGGAAACGTTTGTGAAGAGTTACATCAACTAACACCACTTAAAACTTTAGAAAATCCGGCTTCTTTTAACCTTGTGTTTAGAGTTGAAGGCATCTGAGATGGATTATCTCAGTGGAGACTTGTACTGCGGTCAATCATTGTCGCACAGGTGTCAAACTGAATCCATGGAGGGCCGGTGTCCTGCATGTTTTACATGTTTCACTGCTTTAACACACCTGATTCTAATTCATCATCGTCACCAGCTTGTCATCAAGGTCTGGATAGTTCTGTTGATGACACAGCTCCTTGTATCACGGTGTGCTAAAAAAGGGACACATCTAAAACATGCAGGACACCGGCCCTCGAGGACCGACACCCCTGAAAGGGTGGCCAACCAGTCAGAGGCTAAGAGCCACAATTGGTTACTGTGTTACTGCAAAGAGCCACATCGTACTACACATCAACTGCCCCGTGATCCCTCACTCCCTGCTCTCTCTGAGACAGAAAAATACCATTAGAAAACGGAAAGGTGAAATGCTGCAATCTGATTGGTCGTTAACTGTGGTATAATGAGCTTATACCACGCCTTCTATTCTAAAGCCTCATCACAGCTGATCATTCCGCGTCAGGGAAGCAACAACGTATCCATGACAACAACCAACTGTTACATATTTTTTGACGGTTACAGCAGGTAGCAAAAAGTAGGTGGTGATAAAGTTTATTTTTTATTTTCGTTAACAATTAATTTGGCATGTTGACGGTAAATTTTGATCTCCGGGGAGGAGCTAACGATGGATGAATGGACTGACCTGGCCTGTCTCCAAAAAGAAGAAGAGCAAAAGATGACATGCGGAGCTACATCTGGAGAGATGGGACTATTTTTTTCCACAGTGGGGCTATTTTTACTGGTATATATATATATATATATATATATATATATATATATATATATATACACACAGGGGTGCACACAAGCCGGGACTCATGGGATAGTCTACTGCACGTTTTAGATGTTTCCCTGCCTCAACACAACCCTGATAGACAAGGCTGTGTCACCAACAGTTGTGTAAACCTTGATGACATGTTGATGACGACCAGTGATTAGAATCAGGTGTGTTGAAGACAGGGAAACATCTAAAACATGCAGTAGACTATCCCTGGAGTCCCGGCTTGTGTGCACCCCTATATATATATATATATATATATAAAATATATTCTGATTAATTAAAAACTACATAAATAGATTGTGTATTCCTCTTCGTTTTATAAAAGCAATACATCACTTGGCGTCGGGCCCTTCAGCTGTGTGATTGGATACCACGGCCTGGCGGGATGTATTGCTTAAATATTAATATTTAATATACATTATATATATTAAACTCTCCAACTCTGTTAAAAACGTCCTGTGTTCATCTTCATATTTTTTCATTTGGCCGTGCATTTTTCCCTGCCATTTTGAGAGTGGATTTTTTTCCCTCCAGGTTATTTGCGTCACAAATGCCAAATTCAACACAAGCGCGTGCGCCCATATAGTTCAACGGCTTTCATTTCATTTATTTATTTAGGAAGGGACAACGGACTTTAATTAACATGAGCACTTGAGTCCATCATGTAAATGTGCCAGATTTAGCCATACAGGCTAATTTACATCTGCAGTCCCTGGCAGGTTGATGGCATATGTAAAAAACATTGAAAGAGAACACACTAAAACACTAGAGCACAGAGTACAAACAATTAGTAAAACCATGACATAACTTGGAATAATGACAAACAACATAAATGAAGAACAAGAGCACACAAACACATTGAGCAGGCAACTTATGTAAACCATACCCTGTACAGCGACTAGAGTTCGATTCTAGTCGCGGCATGAATCCTTAGTCATGAGTGCAAATGAATCCCACTTACTGACACAGCATGTGCGCAGTTCATTGGTGTTATTGCTGATGCAATGAAAAAGCAGTACATTGCTATTACTGTAAATTGTCTGTGTTTATTGATAAATTATCAGTAATGCAGTTAATATAGACAAAATTATGAATATGTTGTGTCGATATAGATGCTCCTAAATTTTGTGCTGGTGCTCGTAAAATGTTCAGTAAGGAGCACTGGTGCTGCTAGTGGAAAACCCTGAGCAGGGAAAGTTGGAGGAAAAAACCTCAGAGTAAATCAACAAATCAGTATTTTCTCCTACACTGTTGTAAAGATGGCTGCAGCTCATTAAGAAGAAGATGAGGTCAAGACAATCCATCATACCTGTGATATGGAGCCCAGAGACTTCCATGCATCCCATTTGACCTTGTTGACGAAGTCCAGCATGCCTGGTTTGGGAGTGTTGCAGGGTCCCGTAGAGGCCTGGGGGAGGAACGTTACACTAAGTTGTTATGACAATACGACACACGAAACCAAGACCGATTATTGGAGACGGGATTTTTCTTAAAGTGTAGGTGTTGTTGGGCCACAGCCCTGTGTTGAACAGGGGAAGACTGAATTTAAATTCTGAGGTCTAACTCTGAGGCCAGCCTCGATTTCGCAATGTTGACCGCTTGGTTCGAGACAAAAGAACCTCCATAATGAGTCAAAGCCCCGGCAGGCTTTGCATTTATGGCCCTTCTGTGATAAGGAATAACCCCCTCATTGGGAATGGACTAGGAATGGGCGATATTTTACCGTTAACGATATACCGTCAAAAAAATTCCCCGCGATAAGAATTTGTAAATTTGCGGTAAAAACGATCAATTCCCGTTGATGACGATTTTGTGCAACAAACATGGCGGAAGGCGGATCTGAGAGCGAGGAGCTCGTTGTTAAACGAGGCTCCAGCTCTGGAACTGGTTTGGATTTAAAAAGAGAGACGAGGAGCAAACATCAGTGGCGTCGCCTGGCCTGGGCATCCGGGGCTTCAGCCCCGGACGTTTTTTCTTTAGCCCCGGATAATTCAACTTCAGAAGAAAAAAATCATAACTGTACATTACGAGTCACTAAAGAAGTTGTAGTTTTCCATTATCAGTGAATGCAACAGGGGATGACGTCGAGACACCAAGACCAATCAGAGAGATGGATTGAGTCCGTATTGAACTAATACGGGACGCGGTTTGTCCCGTATTTTCATTAATCCCCCATACACACGTCTGTCACACACACATCAACACTAAATTTATCAATAATCAACAAAATAAAACACAGGAAACATTAAGGCCAGCAAAATCTTTGTGGCGGGAGAACAGGACCTGCTGCGTCTGTCCAGATCTTTCTATGTGCCAGACAGCACAGCGGGGAGGACTCGGGCTTCACCTCCAGGTAGGGCTTGGGAATTGGGAATTAAAAGTTCCGTATTGAACCAATACGGACATATATTATGCCAGGCCCGGTTCTACGATGGTGCATAAGCAAGCATTGCATCCTCAGTTTGTGTTTGCGTGCTCAGTTGAAAAGACGAAAAGAAAACTGACAAATTCGCCCGCGTTAAGCCTGATTTATGGTTCCGCGTCAAATCGACGGCGTAGGGTACGCGGCGACGCGCACCGTACGTTCGCGTCCCCGCTTACTATACGCCGTAAGCTCTGCTTTGGTGCAACGCAGAACCATAAACCAGCCAGTGTCCGTCACGCATCTGCGTCCAGCAGTTTGCTGCACCAGCAAGACACTGCTCTCTGATTATGGCTCACAGTTTATGAAAACCCCAAATAAAAAATATATTAATGAATATTTTATGAAATCAATAATTCAAAAATTCCATCATCAAAATTATAACAAAGGTTCAGCATATCTTGCTTTGCATGTAATAAGACTAGGTAATATATTAGTTTCACCTTTTAAGTTGAATTATTGAAATAAATTAACTTTTACAGCATATTCGAGTTGAATTATTGAAATAAATTAACTTTTACATCATATTCTAGTTGAATTGTTGAAATAAGTTAACTTTTACACCAAATTCTAGTTGAATTATTGAAATAAATTAACTTTTACACCATATTCTAGTTGAATTATTGAAATAAGTTAACTTTTACACCAAATTCTAGTTGAATTATTGAAATAAATTAACTTTTATATCATATTCTAGTTGAATTATTGAAATAAGTTTACTTTTACACCAAATTCTAGTTGGATTATTGAAATAAATTAACTTTTACACCATATTCTAGTTGGATTATTGAAATAAGTTAACTTTTACACCAAATTCTAGTTGAATTATTGAAATAAATTAACTTTTACACCATATTCTCGTTGAATTATTGAAATAAATTAACTTTTACACCAAATTCTAGTTGAATTATTGAAATAAATTAACTTTTACACCATATTCTAGTTGAATTATTGAAATAAATTAACTTTTACACCATATTCTTCACCTGTAGCAATATTCTACACCTTGGCTGATGTGGGCATACAGAGCATAGGAGGCTATTTCAGCTGCTATATGGTTGGCTGTCTGTACAGTCATGCAAGTTCAATGCTATTAAAGAACACGTTTTTTCATATAAAATAAACACATTTTTATGCAGTTTTGGGGCTTTTTTTTGGCTCCTGCGCTGCTGAAATCGGGGCGTCCTTTATTTCTATTTCTGAAAGGTGGCAACCTCTTTTGCTTTAATTCCTGTGTTATCTATAAGTGAATCATCCTGTTTCTATCAATATAATATGTTTCATTCTGGTACATTTTGGCAGTGTTTGGCTGTAGACAAGACGCAATAAGGCTCAAGAAAGCATTGAGCTTTTTTCCCCAGGTAGATCCCATAGGCTTCCCTATAAGGGTCTGGGCTTAGCCCCCAATGTTCTCAGTCCCAAGAAACGCCCCTGGCAAACATCATCTATTATGTGCAGAGTCTGCAAAAACAGAAGGAAATGGTTGTTACATTTTGATATAACCTTTGACTATTACGAAAACAAATTGCAATAGTATCTTATTTGTGGCATGTTCCAACCACAGGTTAATTTGCACATTTTATTTATATTAGAAGAGGTCATCACTGATTGGTTTTTATTTTCTGTGAACTTTTATTTATTTGTCCTGTTTCTTTATTTATCAGGTTGTATTTTTTTCTACTTTGTGATTTTATAAGCTAGGAAAACTTGAAGGACGATGGTACTTTTGCTGTTTGCACAGTTATCCCACTGTTTAAGCCATACAGTTTGAATAAATGTTGAATCTGTTCTTACATTTCAAACTTGTTTCATTTGAGTCATTCCAGTTTTGCAGTACAGGTGTACTCATTTAATTGGTTTTTATTAGTATTCTTTTAGAGCAGTGTTTTGGGGGCTCCAAAGACTGAATGTGGTGATAGATTTATAGTTAAAAAGGTGGAGTTGAATTGGTATTTTTTTTATCGTCATTTCTTTCATTATCGGAATAAATGTCGGAAATTATCGTGATAAATTTTTTAGTCCATACCGCCCATCCCTAGTATGGACCCCAAATCCCAGGATGGGCCGCTACATATTTATTGTATCCCAGGCCCGGCTATAAAGAGCAGGCTCCCTCCTTTCTTCTCTCTCACCCCGTCCACTCTCCCATGGAGTTCTCTGTGAGCTAAGAAGAAGCCACAGCTCCTATTTTAGCATGAAGAGCTACTAGCTAAGGGCCGGCCTTCTCCATGATCGGGCCTGAAGAAGCGCCTGGTTGCCTTGAAATGGCAACTACAGTCTGCAGCGCTGCAACGAGTGACTGCAACGTTCTGAGCCCCAGATGAGACGAACCAGGGACCCTTGCATGTCTCGACGTGAACGCCTTTGGACCGACCTGGAGCTGAAGGAGGACCAGCTGCAGAGCCCATGTATTCCCCTCATCCACACGGAGACGAGGAGAGCAGGAGAGAGAGATGCTCTTTATCAGGATCACCTGCGGAGCGTAACCATCCAGCTGTTCACCAAGGAACGCTGACCGGCCAGACCAAACCACCTTTTTATTCACTTACAAAGATGGTTGTTTTATGTCTGGGCAGAGAAACATATTTAACATATTTAACTAGTATATTTTTACATTGTGAGCCCGACCGCTGATCCTGTCATAACTGTGTTTATTAGCTTAAGTGTGTTTATTTTATCGTTGGTCTACTGCTGCATCAACTTTACTGGATCTTGATGACATGCTCTTCCACAACAGAAAACAAAGCCCTTCCTCATCTCCCAGTTGAATGACCAGAACACACGTGTGAAGTTAGTTTCACACTGGTCTCTGTGTGGGAAACTTCAGAGTTTTGGTTTTCTGGTGGTGAGAAGTTATTCTAGTGTCTTTGGTTTTACTTTCTTCTCTATTCCTCTCATTCTCTCCTACTAACCCCTGCACAAATAAGCGCATGCACACTCTTATCTTGGCCATAAAGCCTCCAAGTTTTTTTGTTCTCACTGGATGAGACAAAATATCATCCACTATTTTGAATCACGCGAGACTCGGTCACCACGTGACTTTGTCAGCCATCTTTCTTTTGCCTCACCACATGTATGAACAGCCATCGTGACACACACACAGAAGTTTAATGTTTAGTTAGTTTTTTGCTTAGTTGTAGTTTAGGTATCGGAACTTTATCCCAAGTGTTTCATCTTTTCATATCCCATCGCGCACACAAGATGAATAAAGACTTGACAAGAGATTTCTCTCTGGGTCAAACTGGAATATGGACAAAAGATGCACTGGTACCCCACAAAATGTATTCTTTAACTTCTTAAACTGTTTGTTCTTCATCGCTGTGGACAACTGGAGATTTGTCAGAAGATTTAGATCAAATAATATCTGGAGACACAGCTTGTGAGTCTTCTCACCTGTTTGAAGAGAGCGTAGATCTTCAGCTTGACCTCGTTACCCGGGTCGTTCTTCAGCGCAGACAGTTTGCTCTTTGCTTGCTCAAACTGCTCCACAGTCGCGCCTGAAATCAAACATCATCACGACTGAAATGAACCATTCGAGACAATCGCTGCTGCCACTGTCATTTTCAGGGAAAAGTACGAGGTCTGCCGAAACAAACGGAAGCTTTTTCATCGTTTACAGCAGTGGTCCCCAACCTTTTCTGCACCGCGGACCGGTTTAATGTCTGACAATATTTTCACGGGCCAATCTAAAGGTGTAGCTGAAACTAAATAAAATGACAAGATCGGCATTAAAAACTGGGATTTTCTCTATAATAATAATAACAATAATTCAATTCAATTCAATTCAATTCAATTTTATTTATATAGCGTCTAATACAACAGAGTTGTCTCTAGACGCTTTACAGAGACCCATACCCAGAACATGACCCCCGAGCAGTTATTACATAAACAATGGCAGGTAAAAACTCCCCTAGTGGGAGAAAAACCTTAAGCCAAACAGTGGCAAGGAAAAACTCCCCTTTAGGAGGGAAGAAACCTTGAGCAGGACCAGGCTCATAAGGGGGGACCCTCCTGCCGAGGGCCAGACTGGTGGGTCAGGGACGGCAACAGCACAGCAGGCAGGTGGAAGCAGCAACGGGATGACCGGGGGTGGGGACCGCAGGCCAGCACACAGCTCCCGAAGCTCCGGCCCAATCAGCAAGTCCCAGGTTGGGGTGCAGGGTCAGGGAAAGACTTGTGCTCCGTAATGCAAGCTACAAGCCACCCACGACCACCTGCAGGACAAAAGAGAGAAAAGGGAGGAGAAGGGGGGGCCATAATAATAACAATAATAATAATAATAATAATAAAACGTCATTTTCGAAAAAATAAAAATGGAAATAGTAAATTACCTTTAATATGAGTATTTCTATAAATGTGTTTTTATGTTTGTTTTCTCATTAACATTATTTAAAGCCAGGCTTTTATTTTATTTGTTATATATTAAGGAGACCGATATTTAGTGCTTTTATTTTGAAGGCGTCTCACCGAGACCTTGTAAACATCCGGCGCTTCGGACTTTAACGGTAAAAGTTTAACGGCAGTAGAAAGTGTGTCTGAAAGACTAAACTAGTGTCGGGAATGCTAATGTGGAGCCTAACTGACACAAAAAGCTCCTGCTGATAAGGATTTGTGCAAATGTTATACCGTATTTATGTCCAGCTTGAGTTTGGTTGCCATGGTTACTCATGTATTGTGGTTAACGGTAGAGCGAGCAGCAGCTGCGTCGGTCTGTATTTAAGTTAAATGAAACTTATATGAATGTAGAAAGACTAAGTCTACTTTATTTTATTCCTTTATAGCTCTTACGGTGTGTTTGCAGTGTATTTACATCCAAGGAATAAAAACATTGTGAGCCATCAGTTTGAGAGTCAACATCATCAGTCGGGGATTCTACAGAAATTAGAGAAATCATTTTCTCTCTGTGCGGCCCGGTACCGGGCCGTGGCCCGGGGCCCGGGGGTTGGGGACCACTGGTTTACAGGAGCCCAGATCTGCAGTGGGTGGTCTGGACAAGGCGGATGTGGATCTGCGGTAGATACTCACCCATCATACGAGACGCTGTGGAGTGGAACGACAGACTGGGACCAGTGGATCTAACCAAGCTGCTGAGAGAGAAGGAGACTTTCAGGACATGAACAGACACCTGAGTCGCCTCCACCGCCGCCCTGCTTTAGGGTTTCATTTGATTTATTTTATTTTTGTACATGTAAAAAAAAAGAAACAACACTTCATGAGAAGTTTAAGAAAACAAAACAAAGAATTTCATCCTTTAAAACTTGCTATCTTGATTTACATGTGCCAAAAAAGGAGTAGGAAGAAGTGTAAACTTATTTAGTCCTACCTCCATTCACTAATCATTTAACCTGTATTTATAAATATTCACACACTGTACTCACACTGCTAAATAACAGTATTATTATTATTATTATTATTATTATTATATACTGTAATTATACTCACACACATATTTTATATTTTTTCACATACTTATACATGCATACATACACATAGTTGAATATATATATATATATATATATATATATATATATATATATATATATATATATATATATATATATACATACATATATATATATATATATATATATCCTAAAGGGGCGGGGCAGTGTGAAACCCACGTGACCCAGATACAGGAAACACAACCGTAGTGGGCTGTGTCCATGGATCTATTATAAAACTGGATGGGAAATTGAAAATGCATTCTGCTCAGCCAGCGCATACGCCGAAAAAATCTCTGACTTCCGGGTTTACTTCCGCATACACGGGCCCATAGAGCATGCGCAGTTGAGTCACCTCCCATGATGCTCTGGGGCCTCCCATCATGCCCCGGGGGAATGCCGCGAATATTAATATAATATGTATTAATATAATACATAAATTAATGTATATTATTACATGTATAGCATTACATATATTATTAATGTATTAATATAATATAATTACATAAAATATATTAATATAAACATCCGTGGAATGCACGGACACGGCTGTGACGTCAGCCGTGACGTCACGCCCAGAAAGAGACTTTTCTTTGACTTTTCTGGCCGTTATAAAACATTTTTGACGGATATAAAGTCCATGACTTAAAAATATAGAATACAAAGATTAGTAATTGCTGGTGATTACAGCTGGAGGTGTCCTGTGAACAGTTTTAGAGGCTTCTCTTTTACTGTGATGTGATTTAGTGTAGCTGTATTTTATATCTACCACTAGATGTCACTACAGTCTACGCTTTGTGTTATGAAGCAGGGGCTTCTGGGTAATAGATAGAGACTGCGTCAGAAAGCTAAGTCACGGCAGTTAATGAAGCAATGTTTTGTGTGCTCGTCTGGAAGTTAATAAATGGTTGAATTAACCAGCGTGAGTCAGTGGAATTCATGACATTTACTTTTGCGGTCTATGGGAAAAAAGCTTTCTGGGTCCCATGGGATTTTTTCCAGTGGCCTGTTCACAGGAACCTCCAGCTGTAATCACCAGCAATTACTAATCTTTGTATTCTATATTTTTAAGTCATGGACTTTATATCCGTCAAAAATGTTTTATAACGGCCAGAAAAGTCTCTTTCTGGGCGTGACGTCACGGCTGACGTCACACAGCCGTGTCCGTGCATTCCACGGATGTTTATATTAATATATACTATGTAAATATATTATATCAATAATATATGTAATACTATACATGTAATAATATACATTAATTTATTATACTTATTATATTAATACATATTATATTAATATTCGCGTCATTGCCCCGGGGCATGATGGGAGGCCCCAGAGCATCATCCTCCCTCCCTACGGCAGGAAGGGCCGTGTGCGCTCATAATAGTACGTCCGAATTAATGCACACCAGCCTACTGATATTTACTCAAAAGTGTGCCGAATTTAAGTATACTTTTTACTATTATACTTTTTAGTATGGCATTTCAGACGCACCGTATGGCTGCAGCTGCAGGACCTGCGCCTCCATGACGTCACTAGAGGCTCAGGTCACGTGATCTGCAGATCTGGAGCAAAGGTCCCACTGACCTGCACTGAAGTCTCCATTTGTTTCTATTGAACGTGGAGGAAAATAAACCTTTGCTGGATAATGAATCTACAGACAAAAGTCTTTTTTGCAGAAAAATTAGACACCTGAATTCTAAATGTACTATGATCCTAACTGTGAGTTTCTGGTACATGCTTTGACCGCTGAGCTAACTAGAACTAGAAAGAACTTATCCCGGTTAAAAGTTAATGATTCAAACACCACGACAACTGTCAACAAATAGAACCGGCACGTCACCTTCTCAGTCTGACGAAGCGCCAGGCGAAGGAGCTGTTGAGGGCGAGGCCGGCCATTGACAGCCAGGTTCGGGGGTGCAGAGTACAGGCAGGACGGGTCGCTCAGGTCGGACAGCAGCGGCCGCTACACCGGTGTCGTGACGGGGAATGCAGCCCCAGCGGCGGCGGGAGCGCGCAGCGGGAGCGCGCAGCGGGGCCTAAACACGGCACGTCAAAAACTGCCTGTCCACAAATACAATGTACAGGTCTCAGACAATTTGAATATTGTGATTTTCTGTAATGCAACTACAAAAACAAAAATGTCATACATTCTGGATTCATTACAAATCAACTGAAATATTGCAAGCCTTTTATTATTTTAATATTGCTGATCATGGTTTACAGCTTAAGAAAACTCAAATATCCTATCTCAAAAAATTAGAATATTCTGGGAATCTTAATCTTAAACTGTAAGCAGTACTGGAGTTGAGGGGGGGTGAGGGGGGATGGCATCCCTCCTGAAATAAAAACGGTAAAAACCATCCCCTCCTGAAATAAAAACGGTAAAAATCATCCCCCCTGAAATAAAAACGGTAAAAATCATCCCCCCTGAAATAAAAACGGTCCAAATCATCCCCCTCTGAAATAAAAACGGTCCAAATCATCCCCCCTGTAAAACTGCCATCCCTCCTTTCCATCCCTTATGTCATTTCATCAATGAATGTGGTTTTACTGCTATTTCAACATTTAGAGTCATCACCAGAAAAATAACACCAGAAAAATAACTTATTTCACAATTTTCACCTGTTTCAAGTCAATTTTCACTTGAAATAAGTAGGAAAATCTGCCAGTGGGACAAGATTTATCTTCTCATTACAAGCAAAAAAATCTTGTTCCACTGGCAGATTTTCCTACTTATTTCAAGTGAAAATCTACTTGAAACAGGTGAAAATTGTTGTTTTTTCCAGGGAGTCTTGTTTTAAGTGTAATGAGATTTTTTTTTACTAAAATGAGACATTTTAACTAGAAATAAGACAAATATTCTTGTTAAGATTTAGAGTTTTTGCAGTGATCCATGTTACTTATCCTGTGAAGGACAGAGTCATATTGATAAGTTCAGAAAAGTGTTTTTTATTGTTGTGTTTTGATGTATTTGATGTAAGCCCAGTGGATATTTAAAGCTTACAGAAGGCTGCATTTAACTGCTGCTATGTCATTCCTGCAGTATTTCTGCAGGTGTTTTGGTCACTGCTATTATTTGTAATATAATATATTATTTGTAATCAGCACAAATTATCTGTCCCCATATGATAAAATCCACCATCCCCCCTGATTTTTTTTTACAACTCAAGTACTGACTGTAAACCATAATCAGCAATATTAAAATAATAAAAGGCTTGCAATATTTCAGTTGATTTGTAATGAATCCAGAATGTATGACATTTTTTTTAATTGCATTACAGAAAATAAAGAATTTTATCACAATATTCTAATTTTCTGAGACAGTCCTGTATGCAACATATTAATACTAGTATTATATTGAGATTCAACAGCAAGTATTAGCAGCTAATGATGCTGTAAGGACCAATCAGCTCCCAGAATGCTGATAGAACTGCTTTCAGAAACATCGTGTGGCAGAATTATCAAACAGATCCAGGGAGGAAACAGAGACGGATGAAATCAGTTTTATTTCTTACCACATTCTGTTTTCATTTCTTCCATTTTCGGCCTATTTCGTTTTTTTAACTTTTGGGAATTTGGTTTGTAGCATTTTATGCCATTTAACCCCAAAAAAGTATATAAAGTAATGAAATATAGACAATTTATGCAATTATAACTGAAAACTTTAATGTTTTCATACCTTTAAACATATTTGAAGGCAAAAACATGGCACCAGTTATTTTCGTGTCCAACAAAACATTCCTTTATTGGGCATAAACAAAAAAATACCAAAAGTTGTCATGTAATGGCGAAAAAAATCGATCTTTAGACATACAAATCGATTTTTAGGAATTAATATGAGAATCGATTTAGAATTGGAAAAAATCGATATTTCTTTTTCAACACAGGCCTACGTGTAACGGTATCTGTTCTCTGCAGCGTTTCCACGCCATCCGCTCAAGAACGGCCTCCTGGCTGCTTCTGCTCAGTATCCCGGTTCTCCCATGATGCCTGGCGGGGCCCAGGGGCTGGCCAGCTTCAGGATGCCGGCCCCCGGAGGGCCCAGCCTCGCTCCCGGGCAGGGCCCCGCCTCCGGCCTGGGCCCCGCCCCCGGCCTGGCCTCGGCCAATCAGTCAGCGGCAGGAGAGGGGGAGCAGGACGCTCTGTCCACCGCTCAGAGGAGCATGTTGAAGTGGGAGAAGGAGGAGAGTCTGGGAGAGTTGGCCACCGTCGCTCCAGTGCTCTACTGCAACACCAACTTCCCTCAGCTGAAGCTGCAGTACCCAGGTACACACACACACACACACACACACACACACACACACACACACACACACACACACACACACACACACACACACACACACACACACACACACACACACACACACACACACACACACACACGTAGGTTTGTGCATCCCAGTTTTCGTCTATGAAGTGGGCAGTAATAGTTACAAAGGACTCAGTGGCCCTTGAAGTCCAGCCATCGCAGGTTAGTGCAACTTGTTTAGCAGAGTGAAGTGCATCCTCCACTTTTGCCCTGGTCTCCGCATACAATGCAGGGATGACTTTGTCTGTGAAGTGCCGACGGCTCGGTACCTCGTACTTTGGTTCCAGCGTTGCTAGCATTCTGCAAAAGCCATCATTTTCCACCACTCTGTATGCGCGAAGGTCTTTGCAAATAAATTCGGCGATGGACTTGATGATACTCTGTGCCCTCAGCGACCCAAAGGGCAACTTAGCTTTAAAAGCAGTCGTGATTGTCGGCTGACTTTTTATGCCTTCACCTGCGACTAGTTCACCGTGATAGCGAACGAGGTGGCTTTGCAGATTTGTAGTGTTGCTGTTAAATTTTACTTTCGCAAAACAGTTCTTGCAGATTGCATATTCCTTATCCAGTGTTTTCCCGTCATCTGTCTCGTAAAAGCCGAAGTGTCTCCACACTTTAGAGTGGAAACTTGCAGGTGGGTCTTTAATTTGTTTGTCTGTTTTCGTATTTTCCGCCATTCTTGCCTGTTTTTCTCACGTGGTTCTTCTTCTTCTGTTGTTAACTCGTCTTCTTCCGGTCGCTGCTTTTACCATTTACGGGATTAGCGCCCCCACAAACAGGACAGGAGAGATTAAGTACTGGCGGTCGGTGACAACCGCGTAAATCCATTATGTGCTGTAATAAAATATAAAATATCGATATTTGCCATCAGTATATTATTTATTGCGACAGAGAGCACAACAATATATTGCAATATCGATTTTTTTTCCCACCACTAATTACAATACTTATAGGCAACTAGTCATCATATCTCCTGTTCTCTGAAACACATGTTAATGCTCAATAGTACACATATATGCTTCTTTAATATATTTGCATTATACTAAGATACATTCATTTTCAATGGCTTTTGTCCTTAATGGCTTTTTCCCCCTTACATTACTTTTACTTTTATACTTTAAGAAGATTTGAAACCAGTACTTTTATACTTTTACTTGAGTAAAAAACTTGAGTTGATACTTCAACTTGTACAGGAGTATTTTTAAACTCTAGTATCTATACTTCTACCTGAGGAATGAATGTGAATACTTTTGACACCTCTGCTTCAGGGACTGTACTGCAGAGACCCATCACGCTGTTGTATCCTTTGGAAATTTAGATAAACTTTAGTTTATCGGGGGGGAGGATGTTGAGAATTTATTTGAGAGCATATATCATTTGTTAAAAACAGTTTGGTTGGAGAATAAATAGGTTAAAGTTCTAAGATAAGAATTAATAAAAGAGAGCTGACTCCTCTCAATGTGAAGGAGCAGCGGCTCGACTCCGAGCTCCTCCCGGGTGACCGAACTCCCCACCCTATCTCTAAGGGAGCGTCCAGCCGCCCTGCGGAGGAAACTCATCTCTAAGGGAGCGTCCAGCCACCCTGCGGAGGAAACTCTTCTCTAAGGGAGTGTCCAGCCACCCTGTGGAGGAAACTCATCTCTAAGGGAGCGTCCAGCCACCCTGCGGAGGAAACTCTTCTCTAAGGGAGTGTCCAGCCACCCTGCAGAGGAAACTCTTCTCTAAGGGAGCGTCCAGCCACCCTGCGGAGGAAACTCTTCTCTAAGGGAGGAAACTCATCTCTAAGGAGCGTCCAGCCACCCTGTGGAGGAAACTCATCTCTAAGGGAGCGTCCAGCCACCCTGTGGAGGAAACTCATCTCTAAGGGAGCGTCCAGCCACCCTGTGGAGGAAACTCATCTCTAAGGGAGGAAACTCATCTCTAAGGGAGCGTCCAGCCACCCTGTGGAGGAAACTCATCTCTAAGGGAGCGTCCAGCCACCCTGTGGAGGAAACTCATCTCTAAGGGAGCGTCCAGCCACCCTGCAGAGGAAACTCATCTCTAAGGGAGCGTCCAGCCACCCTGCAGAGGAAACTCATCTCTAAGGGAGGAAACTCATCTCTAAGGGAGCGTCCAGCCACCCTGTGGAGGAAACTCATCTCTAAGGGAGCGTCCAGCCACCCTGCAGAGGAAACTCATCTCTAAGGGAGCGTCCAGCCACCCTGTGGAGGAAACTCATCTCTAAGGGAGCGTCCAGCCACCCTGTGGAGGAAACTCATCTCTAAGGGAGCGTCCAGCCACCCTGCAGAATAAACTCATCTCTAAGGGAGCGTCCAGCCACCCTGTGGAGGAAACTCATCTCTAAGGGAGCGTCCAGCCACCCTGCGGAGGAAACTCATCTCTAAGGGAGCGTCCAGCCACCCTGCGGAGGAAACTCATCTCTAAGGGAGGAAACTCATCTCTAAGGGAGCGTCCAGCCACCCTGCGGAGGAAACTCATCTCGGCCGCTTGTATCCGCGATCTCGTCCTTTCGGTCACTACCCAAAGTTCATGACCATAGGTGAGGGTAGGTGCGTAGATTGACCGGTAAATCGAGAGCTTCGCCTTTCGACTCAGCTCCTTCTTCACCACAATGGTCCGGTACATCGACCGCATAACTGCGGACGCTGCACCGATCCGTCTGTCAATCTCACGCTCCATCGTTCCCTCACTCGTGAACAAGACCCCGAGATACTTGAACTCCTAATAATAAGCTAATAATTCAGCTAAATAAAATGATATGATGAACATTCCCTTCCCTGACATGCACCTGGCAGGCCCTCGTCACGTGACCTGCCCCACACTTTGCAGCTCTGCAGGAGGTTGACGCTTCAACGCTTCAAATATATCCTTCAAAGGATATATTTTCTCCGTAATTTATGCCATTCCTTTGGCAGTTAATGCGGCCCGAACCGTAACGTGCACCCAGGTGTGTTATACATCAAAATGTGCGTCTCCATCCTGCGACGACGTGCATTACTTTTCTCAGTCGAAAGCGTTACCGTGGCGACGCTAGATGCCAAAAAGCGCCCCCCCCCCCCTCATCTGATTGGTCCTTTCTGCCATAACTTTTGAATGGTTTGACAGAAAGACTCGTGGGTGGTGTCATCGAACTCAGTTTTGAGTCCTTGACCATAATTGGTGCAAATTAGCCCCGCTCCTTCTTCTGATTGGTCGATATCTGATAGTTCCTACTTTCTGCCATAACTTTTGAATGGTTTTACATAGAGAGTCGTGGGTGTTTCATCCGCTAAATGTCCAGGCCTGAAGAATCTACATGCAAGTCATACAAGCTTCCACTGCAGCCTGAACGTGCACAAGGGTGGAGGGCCCGTTCATCGCTGCTTGCAGCTTTACGGTAATTTGAAATTACTTTCTGTTGAATGACTGAAGATTCTCATTTTTCTGTTGAGGAAGATAGCGTTCTCCACGGGAATGTAAACTCCCAAGTTGAAAATGTAAATGAGGAGCTACACTTTTTCAGTCTAACTGAACATAAACTATTTAGTTATGAGAACAATATTGACCCTGAGGAAAATCTATACGATGAATATAATTTAAGTTCTGAATATTACTCAGAGAATCTGTTTGAAAATGTTAATTTGGAGGGTTTCTCAGCAATACATTTTAACAGTACTACTGTGCATGCCCATAATAATAGTGCCATATAGATTTTGGCAAGTCAGCCTTGGACATGGTAATTCAACAGAACTCTTCTCCATCATGAGCAACATTTAAGGAGACATGGGAGGTAGATCTGCTCCATACTGTCCAGGTAATAATCTTACTTGGGGGGTCCTCAGGGCTGCGGGCGGGGCTTGGGAGGAGGGTGTGGTGGGAAGTCCAAAGACGGCTCAACAGTAGCCAGCTTAAAGACTTGTCTGTTGGGCCGCAATTTCCCGCGAGAAGGGTTGGCCGGATTCTGTGGACTTTCTGTGGCTTTAGTTGACATTGCTGGGCATTCATGTAGAGTTTCACGTTCACGTTCGGGCTTGGACTTAATAGGTGGAAGTATAGGATACCTTGATCCCTTTAGTTCCAACGTATGTATCTGTGGACCTAACGTTGTCACCTTCTCTCCGGGAGAAGGCTCTGCAGGATCACCGTCCCTTTTTGTGGCATTAGTTGACATCCACTTAGGAATACGTGGAAATGGGATAAATGTTGTCACCTTCTCTTCTGGATTAGTTTTGTCATCCTTCCCGTTTGTAGTGTGTTGGGTCTCTAGAAGTGAATTCTGTTTCTGTAGTGCCTTATTTGCCTTTTCAAGCCGCTTCACTTTAAACTTCCACTCGTCCAATTGTGTCGACAGATCATCTGACATCGCTTTTAGTTTCAAGTCTTTTTTTTCAATCTCAGTATTTTGAAATAGAATACATCCCTGTAGTGCCTTTTTTTCATCCTTAATCCGCATAAAATCAGATTGACACTGGCGCAATTTTTTCAACTCTCTTGACATCGCGACTTCGTTTTCAACCTCTTTTCCTATGTTTTTCACCCGCTCGTTCTCCCTTTCGTTTAAAAAATCTTCCTTGAGCTTTAAAACGTCCTCCCTGACCCTGTCCTCTAAACGGGTCTCCTTGTCCTTTACAGCCATCTCCCTCTTCCTTACAAATGTACTCTTCATGTGCATGTCTTTGAACTGATCTACTGGACCATACTTTACTATCATGGACAATTCTTTATTTTCCTTTTTCAATTGCCTACATTCGTTTTCATATTCATCGTTCAACTTTTGTACTTTCCTGGTCAGCTTAACGTGTTCCCTGTTTATTTTGTCAGATTTCTCTAACTTAATTTTACACTGGTTCAACTCTAACTGTAAATCGTCAATTTTTTTCTCTCGCGGTTTTTCTGCAAGTTCCAGAGACATTATTTGTTCGTCCTTCTTCTTAACAGTCAATTCATATGCTGGAATAACCCGTTCCTTTAAATCATTTTCTGAACGAACACTTTGTTCCAGCAATTTCCTTAGATCAGAAATCCTTTTTTCGGATTTCATCTCATCAATATGCTGTTTATTTATTATTTTTTTACACTCTTTGACTCGTTTCTGCGATTTACGTACTTCCGCATTCATGTCTTTGACCGAAGCCTCGAGGCGTCTATTTTTTTCCACTTCCTTGAATAGACACATATCACAGTGTCTGTACCTCTCACAAAGTTCTTCATATTGCCTTACATAGTCACGGTCATTTATAAATTGCCGAGACATTTTTATCGTTTTTAAATCAATAAAGCGATCAATAAAGAAATGTAGTTCGGTCGCTACTGCAAGATGTCTCCGCTCTATCACAACTGCAATATGACCTGTCTTCAGCTGACGCCGGAATTTATAAGCGCTGAGCGTCTGACGTCATCACCGACGTCATCGCGCAGATGAGAGTAGCAAATTAGGCCACGCCCACATTCCAGTGAAAACAAACAACTGGGGCTCCATTTGTCCTCGGAAGTGGTAATTTCCCAGTACGAGTCGGAATTTTCAACTAGAACGCCCCTCGAAGTGGGATTTCCTACTGGGAGAGTCGGAGAATCTTCACCACCCCTGAGTTAACATTCATGGGTCCCCGCGGCCGGGTCTTGTGGGCGTTCCCAACACCGGAGAGAAGGCGCTGTTGTTTACCCTTGACCCCGCCCACTCCGTCATCCTGGCTCTTCTATTGGTTGAGCGCTTCCAAGACGTTGCCCCGTTTCCACCAATCGGAAGGCGCGGTGATGCCGACGCCCCGCCCCCTGCGCGGCCAGCAGGAGTCGGGGCTCGTTAATGATGCGGGGCCTCCGGTCCGGTCTCCCCCGGTAAAGAAGATGCTGCAGCCGCTCTGAGGCTCCGGGGCTCCAACCAATCACTAAACCAGCTCCTCTGCAGGTAAATAGTCAGTACTGTTTGTGTTCAATAAATGGAGAGGAGACATGATGGAGCCCAAGTACTGGAGTTGAGGGGGGATGAGGGGGGGTGGCTCCCCCCCCTGAAATAAAAACGGTCCAAATCATCCCCCTCTGAAATAAAAACGGTCCAAATCATCCCCCTGAAATAAAAACGGTCCAAATCATCCCCCTCTGAAATAAAAACAGTCCAAATCACCCCCCCCCCCCTGAAATAAAAACGGTCCAAATCATCCCCCCTGTAAAACTGCCATCCCTCCTTTCCATCCCTTATGTCATTTCATCAATGAATGTGGTTTTACTGCTATTTCAACATTTAGAGTCATCACCAGAAAAATAACACCAGAAAAATAACTTATTTGACCATTTTTACCTGTTTCAAGTCAATTTTCACTTGAAATAAGTAGAAAAATCTGCCAGTGGAACAAGATTTATCTTCTCATTACAAGCAAAAAAATCTTGTTCCACTGGCAGATTTTTCTACTTATTTCATGTGAAAATCTACTTGAAACAGGTGAAAATTGTTGTTTTTTCCAGTGATGAGTCTTGTTTTAAGTGTAATGAGATTTTTTTTACTAAAATGAGACATTTTAACTAGAAATAAGACAAATATTCTTGTTAAGATTGTGAGTTTTTGCAGTGATCCATGTTACTTATCCTGTGAAGGACAGAGTCATATTGATAAGTTCAGAAAAGTGTTTTTTATTGTTGTGTTTTGATGTATTTGATGTAAGCCCAGTGGATATTTAAAGCTTACAGAAGGCTGCATTTAACTGCTGCTATGTCATTCCTGCAGTATTTCTGCAGGTGTTTTGGTCACTGCTATTATTTGTAATATATTATATTATTTGTAATCAGCACAAATTATCTGTCCCCATATGATTAAATCCACCACCCCCCTGATTCTTTTTTTACAACTGGAGTACTGGCTATACTGATGATAAATCAAGATCCGAACAAGCAGAAAACCAGCAGCACCACCACCGCGGTCGCTCCACAGTCAGAAACAGCAGTTTTGACCTCGTTAATACTCGTTAATACTCTGTTAACTACAGTGTACCCTGTGTGTTGTCAGGGAAGTGAATGAATGAATGAATGAATGAATGAATGAATGAATGAATGAATGAATGAATGAATGAATGAATGAATGAATGAATGAATGAATGAATGAATGAATGCCTCAGTAGAATCATGCATTTGTATGTTCAGTGTTACACCTTCAGCTGTTGGATGTAATATATCACCATATAGTATTCTTATGTATAGGCTACTCAAATAGAAAACAACACACAATTATTTACTGTAACAACAAATACGTAATATTTTACAGTATGAGCAGGAATGCTAGAAGAAGTGCAGTGTTGTAGGGGCCAAGGGTGGTGGTGATGGAGGACGCCGTGGTGATTGAGCAACATTTATTTCTTATTTATTTACTTTGTTTCTTTCTTTCTCTCATATATATATATATATATATATATATATATATATATATATATATATATATATATATATATATATATATATATATATATATATATCCGGATTCTGATCTCAACACTTTTAAGATCAAATTGGCTGAATTATTAAATTGCATAAATAGAACAAACAAAAATTGTTTTATTCTTGGTGACTTTAACATCGATTTAGCCAAAGAGAATAGTGTAAAAAATAATTTCTTAAATGTCCTTTATTCCTCATTTTTCTTCCCCACTATTAACACATACGCAAGAGAAACAGAATCCAGTAAGTCGGTCATCGATAATATCATTACCAATACTCACAATGCTTGTTTTGACTCAGGTGTAATTCTGTCAGATATTACAGATCACTTTCCAATAGTACTTTTCATTGATATTACTAAAAAGATTAATGAGGTACCATTAAAAGCCAAAGTCAAAGTATTGAATGAAAAGAACTTAATGGAACTATCTGAAAACTGCAAAACCCCAGATGCGGCATATAATGCTCTTATTGAACAAATAACTGCCTCTATAAACTCTACCATACCTGAGAAGATCATAAAATGTGCTGTAGGTGATCAGAAAATATTGCTTACGAGGGGCATACTGAAATCAATTAAAAAGAAAAACCAACTATATAAACGTTACCTCCAAAGTCCAACTGATGTTAACAAAGGAAAGTATACAAAATACAACGAGTTGACACATATTATAGGAATAAGTAAGCGTAAACGCTATAGTGAGCTAGTCAAGGCTTCTCAATGCTGAAGGTGCTGAATGAGGTTCTCAGCCGGGGACAGAAAACTACTGTTCCTCCTGACACCAGGATCATGCAAAATGCCAGAAATCATTGAAATGATGTTGACCTGGCAAACAGTTTTAATGACCATTTTAATTCTATAGGAGAAAATCTCTCTAAAACCGTTAGTCCACCAGAGGGAGTTACCTATCAACTTTTTTTTTCTGGCACCAACTAATAAAACAGAAGTTACTAAAATCATTATGAGCATGAAAAGCACCTGACGGCAGGCGTGGATGGTATATGTAGCAAAATTATAAAAGCCATTGTTAATGAAATTGTTGATCCACTTGTTTTTACCATTAATCTTTCTCTGCTCTGCGGGGTGGTACCCAAAATGACAAAGATAGCAAAAATGATCCCTATATTTAAATCTGGAGACAAAAATAATATGAATAACTACAGACCTATATCTATTCTACCCACTCTTTCTAAAGTACTAGAGAAAATAGTTTATTGTAGACTCAGTGATTATCTAGATAATCTGAATATACTCATCCCATCACAATATGGATTTAGAAAGAAGAACAACCAGTATGGCAATTTTAGAGCTTTTCTTGATTTATCAAAGGCGTTTGATACCATCGATTTTGAAATCCTTTTAAGGGAACCCTGGCTATTAAGACATGTAGGTCTTAAAAGATAAATGTTGGTATCAATTATAACAATGTGATATAAAAAACCTTTTTGATGTCTTCGTTTTTTTTATAAAATTTGAAAATATAATTTAACTCGTAGGTCGCCATTGTTGTTTACACCGCAATGCATTCTGGGTAGTGACGTCACACGGTTGCACCTGCTGGCCCCCGTACACTGTTGTCTGTTCAACCAGATAATCCAGAGGATAAACATGTCATCTGTTCAGCCATTTCAATTTGAACCCGAGCACAAGGTCAAGGAGGAAGACAACACTGAAAACATATCTCAGAACGAGCCAAATGAAGACCAAGAAAGACGGGATGAGGCGAGAGTGGGACAAAATCCCAGCAACTGCGTCTCAATGCAAACAGAGGAGGAGAGCGTTTGCTGTCAAGAGCTCGTGTTTTTGTCAGCAGCTGTTCACTTTAAGCTAGTGTGTGATAAAACGTATTCCAATATCAATAATTTTGGAGATTATTAGCATCCACCGCTGTCCTATGCTTTATAAATCATTAGGACAGGTGGCGCCGCCAGGATTCAATTTCCTAATAGGCACAGAAACAGTCCGTCCACTGCTCTATACGGCTAATTTCAGGCTCTCACTCAGCCTGAATATTACACTATCCATTAGGGAGAGGATAGGTTGGTTGGCTATTCAGTTTTCAATAAGTATTTCAAAGATCTTTTTTCCTCAAACAAAACTTTGCAGTGACAAATTGGATAAAGTGCGTACGGCGCACTACACATGGTGGCATTATTATGCGCACCAGAAACACAGATGCAAACATAAACATTATGGTGTCAGCGCATCAGAAACACAGATGAAAACACAACTAAACATTAAGGTGACGGCGCACCTACAGAAAAGTAAAAAAAAAAAAAAAAAAGTACCGCACCATAAAGTAGGAACTATAAAAACACCATAAAACTCAGATAGACTAACCGACCACACGTTTCAACTAGCAGATAGCCGATGCTACAATAAAAACCCCAGCCAGATCTGGCGTCATTAAATTAAATAAAGATGTTCTTGCCTATTTGACGCGAAGTCTGCGCCTCCCGTTTCGTCAAAGTCCCGGGCCAGTCCCCTCAGCCTCTGGTCTGTCATCAAACGGTGGACCAGCACGTACCAAAAATAAATCCTTCAAAAAAAGGGTATGCACAGTGCGTACAGGATTCCGGCTGGCTGCGCCGCTGCATTATATACAGTTTAATGCACTGGTAATATGCGCACGACTTGATCTTTTTTTTTTTTTCTTTTTTTTTTACTTTTCTGTAGGTGCGCCGTCACCTTAATGTTTTTAGCTGCATTTTCATCTGGGTTTCTGTTGCGCCGCCACCTGTTTAGACGTGTTTTCATTCGTTTCTGGGTGCGCCATCACCTTAATGTTTAGTTGTGTTTTCATCTGTGTTTCTGATGCGCTGACACCATAATGTTTATGTTTGCATCTGTGTGGAGGTGCGCATAATAATGCCACCATGTGTAGTGCGCCGTACGCACTTTATCCAATTTGTCACTGCAAAGTTTTGTTTGAGGAAAAAAGATCTTTGAAATACTTATTGAAAACTGAATAGCCAACCAACCTATCCTCTCCCTAATGGATAGTGTAATATTCAGGCTGAGTGAGAGCCTGAAATTAGCCGTATAGAGCAGTGGACGGACTGTTTCTGTGCCTATTACGAAATTGAATCCTGGCGGCGCCACCTGTCCTAATGATTTATAAAGCATAGGACAGCGGTGGATGCTAATAATCTCCAAAATTATTGATATTGGAATACATTTTATCACACAATAGCTTAAAGTGAACAGCTGCTGACAAAAACACGAGCTCTTGACAGCAAACGCTCTCCTCCTCTGTTTGCATTGAGACGCAGTTGCTGGGATTTTGTCCCACTCTCGCCTCATCCCGTCTTTCTTGGTCTTCATTTGGCTCGTTTTGAGATATGTTTTCAGTGTTGTCTTCTTCATTGACCTTGTGCTCGGGTTCAAATTGAAATGGCTGAACAGATGACATGTTTATCCTCTGGATTATCTCGTTGAACAGACAACAGTGTACGGGGGCCAGCAGGTGCAACCGTGTGACGTCACTACCCATAATGCATTGCGGTGTAAACAACAATGGCGACCTACGAGTTAAATTATATTTTCAAATTTTATAAAAACGAAGACATCAAAAAGGTTTTTTATATCACATTGTTATAATTGATACCAACATTTTTCTTTTAAGACCTACATGTTTTAATAGCCAGGGTTCCTTTTTAGGCAAATTGCAGCATTATAGTGTCAGGGGAAGTGCACTCAGTTGGTTCAGAAGCTACGTATATGAAAGGGAGCAATACGTAAATGTAAATAATAGTAAATCACAATGTAAAACCATTAAACATGGAGTCCCACAAGGTTCGATACTAGGACCGCTCCTTTTCATCTTATATGTAAATGATTTTGAGAACTCCTCTAACATCCTGCATAAAGTTATTTTTGCGGATGACACAAATGTATTTCTTTCACATAAGAAGCTGGAATATCTCCAAAACCTTATGAATGAAGAATTGACCAAGGTGGACTCCTGGTCTAAATGCAATAGATTATCTTTAAATATTAATAAAACTAACTATGTTTTGTTTCGCTCAAATAGAAACTGAAGTAATATTGAACATATAATAGTGATAAATGGTAGAGCTATCGAGAGGGTAGAATTTATTAAATTTTTGGGAATATACGTGGATGAATTTTTAAACTTTAGGAAACATATTGATGAATTATCAAAGAAATTATCTAAATATGTCGGCTTATTTTATAGACTGAGACATTTTCTTCCTCTTGAAGCTTCTCCTAACTCTGTACCAGTCTCTATTTGAGCTTCATTTAAATTATTGTAATGTTTTATGGTGTAATACATATCCAAGTTATGTTGACAAACTACAGATTTTACAAAAGAAAGTGATTTGAGTTTTATATCATGGAGCAAATTTAATGCTCCCTCTGATCCTTTTTTATGGATATAAACTTCTGAAACATTTTCCACAATGTAGTGTTTAGACTCAATGACAGACTCTGTCATCTCATCCCCATTTATGCTCCCACTCATGAACACATGAACCTAACCCTAACACTCATGAACACATGAACCTAACCCTAACACTCATGAACACATGAACCTAACCCTAACACTCATGAACACATGAACCTAACCCTAACCCACTCATGAACACATGAACCTAACCCTAACACTCATGAACACATGAACCTAACCCTAACACTCATGAACACATGAACCTAACCCTAACACTCATGAACACATGAACCTAACCCTAACACTCATGAACACATGAACCTAACCCTAACCCACTCATGAACACATGAACCTAACCCTAACCCACTCATGAACACATGAACCTAACCCTAACCCACTCATGAACACATGAACCTAACCCTAACCCACTCATGAACACATGAACCTAACCCTAACACTCATGAACACATGAACCTAACCCTAACCCACTCATGAACACATGAACCTAACCCTAACCCTAACACTCATGAACACATGAACCTAACCCTAACACTCATGAACACATGAACCTAACCCTAACACTCATGAACACATGAACCTAACCCTAACCCACTCATGAACACATGAACCTAACCCTAACACTCATGAACACATGAACCTAACCCTAACCCACTCATGAACACATGAACCTCACCCTAACCCACTCATGAACACATGAACCTAACCCTAACCCACTCATGAACACATGAACCTAACCCTAACCCACTCATGAACACATGAACCTAACCCTAACACTCATGAACACATGAACCTAACCCTAACCCACTCATGAACACATGAACCTAACCCTAACCCACTCATGAACACATGAACCTAACCCTAACCCACTCATGAACACATGAACCTAACCCTAACCCACTCATGAACACATGAACCTAACCCACTCATGAACACATGAACCTAACCCTAACACTCATGAACACATGAACCTAACCCTAACACTCATGAACACATGAACCTAACCCTAACACTCATGAACACATGAACCTAACCCTAACACTCATGAACACATGAACCTAACCCTAACACTCATGAACACATGAACCTAACCCTAACACTCATGAACACATGAACCTAACCCTAACACTCATGAACACATGAACCTAACCCACTCATGAACACATGAACCTAACCCTAACCCACTCATGAACACATGAACCTAACCCTAACACTCATGAACACATGAACCTAACCCTAACACTCATGAACACATGAACCTAACCCTAACCCACTCATGAACACATGAACCTAACCCTAACACTCATGAACACATGAACCTAACCCTAACCCACTCATGAACACATGAACCTAACCCTAACACTCATGAACACATGAACCTAACCCTAACACTCATGAACACATGAACCTAACCCTAACCCACTCATGAACACATGAACCTAACCCTAACACTCATGAACACATGAACCTAACCCTAACCTACTCATGAACACATGAACCTAACCCTAACACTCATGAACACATGAACCTAACCCTAACACTCATGAACACATGAACCTAACCCTAACACTCATGAACACATGAACCTAACCCTAACACTCATGAACACATGAACCTAACCCTAACACTCATGAACACATGAACCTAACCCTAACACTCATGAACACATGAACCTAACCCTAACCCACTCATGAACACATGAACCTAACCCTAACACTCATGAACACATGAACCTAACCCTAACACTCATGAACACATGAACCTAACCCTAACACTCATGAACACATGAACCTAACCCTAACCCACTCATGAACACATGAACCTAACCCTAACACTCATGAACACATGAACCTAACCCTAACACTCATGAACACATGAACCTAACCCTAACACTCATGAACACATGAACCTAACCCTAACACTCATGAACACATGAACCTAACCCTAACCCACTCATGAACACATGAACCTAACCCTAACACTCATGAACACATGAACCTAACCCTAACACTCATGAACACATGAACCTAACCCTAACACTCATGAACACATGAACCTAACCCTAACACTCATGAACACATGAACCTAACCCTAACACTCATGAACACATGAATCTAACCCTAACACTCATGAACACATGAACCTAACCCACTCATGAACACATGAACCTAACCCTAACCCACTCATGAACACATGAACCTAACCCTAACACTCATGAACACATGAACCTAACCCTAACACTCATGAACACATGAACCTAACCCTAACACTCATGAACACATGAACCTAACCCTAACACTCATGAACACATGAACCTAACCCTAACACTCATGAACACATGAACCTAACCCTAACACTCATGAACACATGAACCTAACCCTAACCCACTCATGAACACATGAACCTAACCCTAACACTCATGAACACATGAACCTAACCCTAACACTCATGAACACATGAACCTAACCCTAACCCTCATGAACACATGAACCTAACCCTAACACTCATGAACACATGAACCTAACCCTAACCCACTCATGAACACATGAACCTAACCCTAACACTCATGAACACATGAACCTAACCCTAACCCACTCATGAACACATGAACCTAACCCTAACACTCATGAACACATGAACCTAACCCTAACACTCATGAACACATGAACCTAACCCTAACCCTCATGAACACATGAACCTAACCCTAACACTCATGAACACATGAACCTAACCCTAACCCACTCATGAACACATGAACCTAACCCTAACACTCATGAACACATGAACCTAACCCTAACCCACTCATGAACACATGAACCTAACCCTAACACTCATGAACACATGAACCTAACCCTAACCCACTCATGAACACATGAACCTAACCCTAACACTCATGAACACATGAACCTAACCCTAACCCACTCATGAACACATGAACCTAACCCTAACACTCATGAACACATGAACCTAACCCTAACACTCATGAACACATGAACCTAACCCTAACACTCATGAACACATGAACCTAACCCTAACCCACTCATGAACACATGAACCTAACCCTAACACTCATGAACACATGAACCTAACCCTAACCCACTCATGAACACATGAACCTAACCCTAACACTCATGAACACATGAACCTAACCCTAACACTCATGAACACATGAACCTAACCCTAACACTCATGAACACATGAACCTAACCCTAACACTCATGAACACATGAACCTAACCCTAACACTCATGAACACATGAACCTAACCCTAACACTCATGAACACATGAACCTAACCCTAACCCACTCATGAACACATGAACCTAACCCTAACACTCATGAACACATGAACCTAACCCTAACCCACTCATGAACACATGAACCTAACCCTAACACTCATGAACACATGAACCTAACCCTAACACTCATGAACACATGAACCTAACCCTAACACTCATGAACACATGAACCTAACCCTAACCCACTCATGAACACATGAACCTAACCCTAACCCACTCATGAACACATGAACCTAACCCTAACACTCATGAACACATGAACCTAACCCTAACACTCATGAACACATGAACCTAACCCACTCATGAACACATGAATCTAACCCTAACACTGATGAACACATGAACCTAACCCTAACACTCATGAACACATGAACCTAACCCACTCATGAACACATGAACCTAACCCTAACACTCATGAACACATGAACCTAACCCTAACACTCATGAACACATGAACCTAACCCTAACACTCATGAACACATGAACCTAACCCTAACACTCATGAACACATGAACCTAACCCTAACACTCATGAACACATGAACCTAACCCTAACACTCATGAACACATGAACCTAACCCTAACACTCATGAACACATGAACCTAACCCTAACACTCATGAACACATGAACCTAACCCTAACACTCATGAACACATGAACCTAACCCTAACACTCATGAACACATGAACCTAACCCACTCATGAACACATGAACCTAACCCTAACACTCATGAACACATGAACCTAACCCTAACACTCATGAACACATGAACCTAACCCTAACACTCATGAACACATGAACCTAACCCTAACACTCATGAACACATGAACCTAACCCTAACACTCATGAACACGTGAACCCAACCCTAACACTCATGAACACATGAACCTAACCCTAACACTCATGAACACATGAACCTAACACTAACACTCATGAACACATGAACCTAACCCTAACACTCATGAACACATGAACCTAACCCTAACACTCATGAACACATGAACCTAACCCTAACACTCATGAACACATGAACCTAACCCTAACACTCATGAACACATGAACCTAACCCTAACACTCATGAACACATGAACCTAACCCTAACACTCATGAACACATGAACCTAACCCTAACACTCATGAACACATGAACCTAACCCTAACCCACTCATGAACACATGAACCTAACCCTAACACTCATGAACACATGAACCTAACCCACTCATGAACACATGAACCTAACCCACTCATGAACACATGAACCTAACCCTAACACTCATGAACACATGAACCTAACCCTAACACTCATGAACACATGAACCTAACCCTAACACTCATGAACACATGAACCTAACCCTAACACTCATGAACACATGAACCTAACCCTAACACTCATGAACACATGAACCTAACCCTAACACTCATGAACACATGAACCTAACCCTAACACTCATGAACACATGAACCTAACCCTAACACTCATGAACACATGAACCTAACCCTAACACTCATGAACACATGAACCTAACCCTAACACTCATGAACACATGAACCTAACCCTAACCCACTCATGAACACATGAACCTCACCCTAACACTCATGAACACATGAACCTAACCCTAACACTCATGAACACATGAACCTAACCCTAACACTCATGAACACATGAATCTAACCCTAACACTCATGAACACATGAACCTAACCCTAACACTCATGAACACATGAACCTAACCCTAACACTCATGAACACATGAACCTAACCCTAACCCACTCATGAACACATGAACCTCACCCTAACACTCATGAACACATGAACCTAACCCTAACACTCATGAACACATGAACCTAACCCACTCATGAACACATGAACCTAACCCACTCATGAACACATGAACCTAACCCTAACACTCATGAACACATGAACCTAACCCTAACACTCATGAACACATGAACCTAACCCTAACACTCATGAACACATGAACCTAACCCTAACACTCATGAACACATGAACCTAACCCTAACCCACTCATGAACACATGAACCTAACCCTAACCCACTCATGAACACATGAACCTAACCCTAACCCACTCATGAACACATGAACCTAACCCTAACACTCATGAACACATGAACCTAACCCTAACCCACTCATGAACACATGAACCTCACCCTAACACTCATGAACACATGAACCTAACCCTAACACTCATGAACACATGAACCTAACCCACTCATGAACACATGAACCTAACCCACTCATGAACACATGAACCTAACCCTAACACTCATGAACACATGAACCTAACCCTAACACTCATGAACACATGAACCTAACCCTAACACTCATGAACACATGAACCTAACCCTAACACTCATGAACACATGAACCTAACCCTAACACTCATGAACACATGAACCTAACCCTAACCCACTCATGAACACATGAACCTAACCCTAACCCACTCATGAACACATGAACCTAACCCTAACACTCATGAACACATGAACCTAACCCTAACACTCATGAACACATGAACCTAACCCTAACACTCATGAACACATGAACCTAACCCTAACACTCATGAACACATGAACCTAACCCTAACACTCATGAACACATGAACCTAACCCACTCATGAACACATGAACCTAACCCTAACACTCATGAACACATGAACCTAACCCTAACACTCATGAACACATGAACCTAACCCTAACACTCATGAACACATGAACCTAACCCTAACACTCATGAACACATGAACCTAACCCTAACACTCATGAACACATGAACCTAACCCTAACACTCATGAACACATGAACCTAACCCTAACACTCATGAACACATGAACCTAACCCTAACACTCATGAACACATGAACCTAACCCTAACCCACTCATGAACACATGAACCTAACCCTAACACTCATGAACACATGAACCTAACCCTAACCCACTCATGAACACATGAACCTAACCCTAACACTCATGAACACATGAACCTAACCCTAACACTCATGAACACATGAACCTAACCCTAACACTCATGAACACATGAACCTAACCCTAACCCACTCATGAACACATGAACCTAACCCTAACACTCATGAACACATGAACCTAACCCTAACACTCATGAACACATGAACCTAACCCTAACACTCATGAACACATGAACCTAACCCTAACCCACTCATGAACACATGAACCTAACCCTAACACTCATGAACACATGAACCTAACCCTAACCCACTCATGAACACATGAACCTAACCCTAACACTCATGAACACATGAACTTAACCCTAACCCACTCATGAACACATGAACCTAACCCTAACACTCATGAACACATGAACCTAACCCTAACACTCATGAACACATGAACCTAACCCTAACCCACTCATGAACACATGAACCTAACCCTAACACTCATGAACACATGAACCTAACCCTAACACTCATGAACACATGAACCTAACCCTAACACTCATGAACACATGAACCTAACCCTAACCCACTCATGAACACATGAACCTAACCCTAACACTCATGAACACATGAACCTAACCCTAACACTCATGAACACATGAACCTAACCCTAACACTCATGAACACATGAACCTAACCCTAACCCACTCATGAACACATGAACCTAACCCTAACACTCATGAACACATGAACCTAACCCTAACCCACTCATGAACACATGAACCTAACCCTAACACTCATGAACACATGAACCTAACCCTAACACTCATGAACACATGAACCTAACCCTAACACTCATGAACACATGAACCTAACCCTAACCCACTCATGAACACATGAACCTAACCCTAACACTCATGAACACATGAACCTAACCCTAACACTCATGAACACATGAACCTAACCCTAACACTCATGAACACATGAACCTAACCCTAACCCACTCATGAACACATGAACCTAACCCTAACACTCATGAACACATGAACCTAACCCTAACCCACTCATGAACACATGAACCTAACCCTAACACTCATGAACACATGAACCTAACCCTAACCCACTCATGAACACATGAACCTAACCCTAACACTCATGAACACATGAACCTAACCCTAACACTCATGAACACATGAACCTAACCCTAACACTCATGAACACATGAACCTAACCCTAACCCACTCATGAACACATGAACCTAACCCTAACCCACTCATGAACACATGAACCTAACCCTAACACTCATGAACACATGAACCTAACCCTAACCCACTCATGAACACATGAACCTAACCCTAACCCTAACACTCATGAACACATGAACCTAACCCTAACCCACTCATGAACACATGAACCTAACCCTAACACTCATGAACACATGAACCTAACCCTAACACTCATGAACACATGAACCTAACCCTAACACTCATGAACACATGAACCTAACCCTAACACTCATGAACACATGAACCTAACCCTAACACTCATGAACACATGAACCACAAGGGGAAAACAACGTTTAAAGGGAAAGAAAAGGAAACTGAAATGTACAAGTTTCAGTGTTTCCTGCAAAGGTCCAAACATTTGGAATGAGATTGATATAAAATGCTATAAAAGAGTCTGGATCTCTCTCAATTAAAAAAAAAGACTAAAACAAAAATTGTTATTAAATTATGTCTCTTATTACATTTTTTATGTACCAATATCTGATGTATTGTTTTTATAAGAATATATTTGTATCTAGGAAATTTGAGGAGGTCTCAGGGTTTTTTTTTTGTTTTTTTTGTGTTTTTTTCTTATTTAGGTTATAAGGTTATTATACTGTATGGGCCTGATTTACTAAAGGTTTGCGTGCGTAAAAACGTGTGCAAACTTGACATCACCTGCAAACCAATGTGCAAGCTGATCTACTAACAGTGTGCAAAGAGGACTGCGTCTCTCAAATGAGCAAAATAGCACACGCTGTTCATTTAGTACTTTTGCCCTGATGAATAATCAATATGGGGCGTACCCGCCAGAAAGCGCTAAATACTGGGAGGAGAAAATGCAAATAGGTTCATTTACCACACGCTATGAGATTTACCAAGCCCGAAAGTAATTGCGGGGATTGTGATTGCGTCTGTATTTAATAAGTTCTAAAGGAAGGTGCTAATCTGCCCAGCATTACGCACCGATGGCTGCTGTTATTGTGGTGTTGTGCCGTATTCAGCACCCCTGCCGTGAAAAGCACCCCCTCGTATATTCAATGATAAGTAGACCAAGAAAAAAAACAACACACTGACACTTCAATATATTTATATATACACACTCACACAAACACATACTTAGGAGTTTATATTATATATATTTACAAATATTATGGAAGACAACACAGTAAGCAGGCTATTAATTAATGACATCAATAACCATTTACCCGATTTTTGTTATGTGTGACCCTGATTGTGGGAAAGTATGACTATTGTGGAATCCATGAGCGCATTTAAACATGAATCATTAACACAAAACTGGACGCTAAACAGAACATGACACGGAATGAGAATATCATTTTTGTCATTGTGTGTACGTTGTCATTTGGAGTAAATTAAACATGAGCATTTAGTCCTTTTTGACATTTAACCTCATTTAAATACTGAGGTTTGCACCTGTTATCAATTGCGCAAGCATTCTTAGTTGATCACCCGCAAAACACACAACAACAGCACGTGCAAATTTTTTCAGTGCACACGCAATTTAGTACTCTTTATTTAGGATCTTAGTAAATCAGGCCCTATGTCTATGTATTATATGTGTAATTTACAGTTGTTTTGCTGTGTGACTGGACCCATATTCATAAGCTACAGTAGCTTCTGGGGAGTCCCATTTTACAAACCTCAATTGATTGATTATCTGTATTTGTGTTTTTTTTAATTATTTGTAAATAAACTCTAAACTAAAAAAAAAAAAACTGACCGTGCACACTGACGTATCCGCCTCTGTGTCTGGCAGCCTTTACCAAGACCGTGACGGTCAACGGTCAGGAGTACAGCCTGCAGCTGGTCCACACGGCCGGCCAGGTGAGACTATCTCCAGACATTTATCCTCTTCTGAACTCTTCTAATCACTCTGTCCATGTGTCTGTCTCACAGGACGAGTACTCAATCTTTCCTCAGACTTACACCATTGATGGTGATGGTTACATCCTCATCTACTCTGTTACATCCTACAAAAGGTAAAGACCATGTTTTTCTCTTTTACTTCCTGTATGTTCAGCATCAGTTTAACGCCAGCAGGGTGACTAAATACAAGAATGAAAATGACCAGCAGTTTCCCCTTGTGGACCAGGTGCTATGATATGTTGTGTTTGGTTTTCCTAAACATGGTTCTGAACATTAAGACCAAACATCTCCACTTTGGGCTCATGTAGTCAGAATATGTCCAGAAGTCTGCTGGTTTGTTCAGATGCAGGTTTGTGAACTTCAGTCGTGCTTCCATGTTGTTAAACAAAAGCGTTTTTTCTCCTGGAAACTCTTCCAGACACACTTGTGCTGTCATGGACTTTAGCATCTAAGCCATGGGTTCCCAAACTTTTTTGCCAGGCCCCCCTTTTGTACGTAACAGAATTTTCGAGAACCCCCCACCCCTCACCCCAACACGGACACATCTTTTGCATTCAAATGCGACTGCAATTTATTTCATATATTGAACATATGTGTGAAAAAACTGTCCATCTGTGTAAAAATAGATTTTCAACCTGACCAGCTCACAGAGATTGAAACAACAACAATACAAACAGGAGCCAAAATCTGAACATTTGCTCTACAAAAATGACACCTTTAATCCCCACATCTTTCCAGTGATGTGAGTGGGCTTGCTTCATGTGTGCAACACATTTATTTAAGTTCCTTTTCACTGTACAATACAGTATGCATTACTTTCAACATATTTTTTTCCAAAAATAACCAGCTCCCTGAGGAAAAAAACAGCAGCAACAGCTAAACAAATAATCAAAATTTTAACAATTGATCTGCAAAAATGTCAGTTTTAATCCCCACACCTTTTCAGTGAGTGGGGTGGGCTTGTTCATGTTACAGATCCTCTCAAACCGGTTGCAGGTGAGAGATTACCACATGCATCTTCCTTAGCACCGGGTAGTTGTGGGACCTGAAGCAGCAGGTCCTGGTTAGATTCTTGAAGCAGCAGGTCCTGGTTAGATTCCTGAAGCAGCAGGTCCTGGTTAGATTCCCGCCGGCCAGACCATTACCGTATTTTTGCGACCATTAGGCGCATATAAACGTCTTATTTAAAAAATAAAATGTGCCGCGCGCCCAATGACGCAACGCGCCTACTGTATTATTGTAAAGGATGATTTATGGTTCCGCGTTACACCGACGCAGAGCCTACGGCCTCGGTCTGCGTTGACTTAACACGGATCCATAAGGCGGACGTAATTGAGGCCACCATGAGATGTTAAAGGAGGAAGGGGGGCGCGTGAATTGCCAGTGATTGCCCGGCGGCGGCTCCGTGGCGGACGGGGAGACTCGGCCTCGCTACCGAGAAAGAGACGCGGCTCCCTGCGCCGCAGAGGCCGACACGCAGAGGCCGACGCGCACCGCTCCGCGCACCGCTCACCGCTCACCGCTCCGCGCTCCGCTCACCGCTCACCGCTCCGCGCACCGCTCACCGCTCCGCTCACCGCTCCGCGCACCGCTCACCGCTCCGCTCCGCGCACCGCTCCGCTCCGCGCACCGCTCACCGCTCCGCTCACCGCTCCAAAAATGTTTGCATGCATATAAAATGCACATGTTTACCTGAAGCCTTAGATCTAACCAGAGGTGGATGAGAGAGAGAGAGAGAGAGAGAGAGAGAGAGAGAGAGAGAGAGAGAGAGAAGAGAAAGAGAAGAGAGAGAGAGAGAGAGAGAGAGAGAGAGAGAGAGAGAGAGAGAGAGAGAGAGAGAGAGAGAGAGAGAGACTGACTCAGCAAAGTTACGTTCCTGTCAGCTAGTCACGGAGCCGAGAGAGGAACAATTAAGCAGAGCCGACATACGTTTTAAAGTCCAAAAAATTGACATTTACTGACAAGAAAAAATAAGAAAATAATTTCACCTAACGGAATTAGCTGGTTTAATACACTTTTGTTTATTAACCTTTCCCGAAACAATTTTTCATTCACTGTTCTCCTATTTTTATACTTTCAATGTCTAAAAGAACTAAAGAAGAACAACAATATTTTCAGAATATAAAATATTTATTTGAAACAACACTTTGATAAAAGATCTTAAGGTGCAAAACACTCAAATTAAACGAATATGGCATAAATGAACGTTCTGTTTGCAGGCTTAGTAAGGCTAAAAACTGAACAAAACGTGCCTTTTAAAGTGCCTAAATCAAAGCCTGCATTAACTGAGCTGGATCAGGACATTTTTCTTAAAGTTCTTTTGAGAAAGTCGGGGCTTCAGACTTATGCGGTGGTTTGTGGAGAGGAGACCAGCAGCAGAAAACACCCTCTCCACACTGGCAGAGCCACTTGGGATGCTGAACACAGTGCGTGCTACTTTTGCCAGGCGGGGGAAAGATTTGGTGTTTTCTTTCCAAAACCGAATAACATCTGCGTGGGGGTTCTGCCGGGGGGATGAGAGGTACATTTCCACTTCAGCTTTTGCATCTCCAGGTGTGCGCTGCTGCTCACTGAAATATGAACCAAATAGGCGAGCCTTTTTCACTTGGGTTTCAGGATGGGGGAAGGCTGTAGTCAGGGTGTCGGCCTCAGGTGTGTCCCGTTTACTGGTTTCTTCGATAAGGAGCACACTGACTCATCTCTGATGATCCATTCTGCCTTGAAACGGGGATCTAACACTGATGCTAAAACTAAATGTTTATCAGTGTAGTATCCTCCGTAGCGAGTTGACAGTTTGTTGGCCAGTGTTTCAGCGAAAGCAGCGATGCCAATGGGATGTGTACTATCACTGGTGAGGAGGGACTTAATTTCTGTCACAGCAGGAAGAATCATTCCAAGACTTCCCATTTCCTTCTGCAGTTTTTCTGTTAGGTCTGCCAGCGGTGCCAGCACACTGGCAAGATGTGTCAGCTGACGCACCTCATTTAATGTTAGCTGAGCAACATTAGTCTTTAATTTGTTTTGCCACAGCGGATGCTTCTGAAACAAACGGAGAACAGACTGAATCATCCGCAGTTGGCTGCTCCATCGGGTGGCACAAGCAACGGTAGGGCGCACACCCTAACTGGTCGGTTTCCTCCGTGTTCAGGGTGCTTTTGCGCACACTTTTAACCAGGTTTCCTACTTTCAGTAGGATCCTGTTGATGCTGTCATGCTCGTTGATTGCATCTTTGATCGCCAGCTGAAGCATGTGAATGGGGCATCTCAGATGTAGCTTTGGCACGGTGAAGTAGCTATTTATCATTGTTTCCACATTTTTTGTTATTTCCTCAATTTCGACCTGCGCAAATGCAGGTGCGCTTTCATCCTCCTCTTCCCGTTCTACGCTGCTGTCGTCGGTGGCACCGGTCACCTCAACCCCCTCGGCCTCCTCAGTGGCAGGGAGAAGGTTGAATGCCTTAACCATGTTGCTGGCACTGTCAGTAACCACTCTGATGACACGTTGGTCCACTTTCCAGTGTTTCAGCACATCTTTATATGTTTCATATATGTGATCTGCTGTATGGTGCCCCTGGATGTGTTCACAGCCCAACAAAACTGTGTGTCCCTGGAAAGTTTCATCAATGAAATTGGCCACGATACCAAGAAAGCTATGCCCTCTTCTGCTGGTCCAAATGTCCGTCGATATGACGAACCCCTGGCCTTTGCGTAGTAGGTCGGTAAGCTTCGTCTCCATGTCTTCTAAGGCATCTGGCATCAGTGTGTCCCGCACCGTATTGTAGCAGGGGGGGCTGTAGCCGGGTTGAGCTGCACTGGCAAACTGTTGCATCCCTTTACATTCTCCCTTACTTAAGGGCTCATAGTCCATGTAAATCATTTAAAAAAAGGCTTCGTCCAGTTCTCTTTTTCTACTGCGGGATATGGTTTGGACTTTGCCGGCGGTGAAGAAACCTTTGAACGCAGCGCTGCTTTTCTCTTGCTGCTGTTGCTGTGTCTCTCTGTCTGTCAAATACAGATTTACAGACAGCCCGAGTTAGTCTAGATATAGTGATTTGCTCATTTGAACGACAGTACGAACCAGACACAATTTCGTTACATTCTCTTTCTTTCTCCGTACCATCATCATCTTTTATTTTGACAGGAATTGTGCACCTGTATGACCTATCGGCCTCATTCTTGAAATATTTTGCGAACTCCATCTTAGGCAACTCTCTGTAGTGTAACTGAAGTAAACACGATGCATTCTGGGATATGTTTGGACACGCATCGGGGCCGTGATATGAGGGGTAACGGAGCGAAACTGGAGCGGGATGACGCCCCGCTCCACCCGAATCATCCTAGAAAAAAAAACTCCCGCTCTGCGCTCCTTTCAAAATTTGCCGCTCACGCTCAGCTCCGCTCACGCTCAGCTCCGCTCGCGCTCAGCTCCGCTCACATGCTCTGGTGTGTGTTTAACAAACTTGGCAATAAACCCTTTTCTGGTTCTGATTCTGAAAAGTAGTAGATTTTACAAGTACTAGACTACATGAGTACAAGAGTACACATGTCAAGAGTATGAGTACAAGAGTCCACAAGTACACATGTACTAGAGTACACAAATACACAAGTACAAGAATACAAGTGTACAAGAGTACATGGTTTAAATCATATCATATCTATCTGACAGATTCCAGTTTGTTCATGTACATGAGGTTTCTTCAGAACAGTCGAGGGTCTGCTATGGTGTTCCGCAGGGTTCAGTGCTAGGGCCAATCTTGTTCAGTTTATACATGCAGCCATTGGGAAGTATAATCCAGAATCACGGCATACACTTTCATTGCTATGCTGATGATACGCAGCTCTATTTGTCTATGAAGCCGGATGAGACAGAACCGTTAGTTATACTTCAGGCATGTCTTAGGGACATCAAGGACTGGATGTCCAGAAATTTCTTGCTTCTAAATTCAGATAAAACAGAGGTTATCATTCTTGGTCCAGAGCATCTTAGGAAGGGATTAGATGGTGTTGCGATGGCTTCCAGTGCAACTGTGAGAAACCTTGGTGTTGTTTTCGATCAGGATATGTCGTTTAAACCAGGGGTTCTTAACCTTTCTGACCTTGGGGCCCAATTTTTTCAGTACAGAGTGGCCCGGGGCCCATTAAATATTAACACTGTATAGCAGGGGTATTCAACTAAAACTTTAAGAGGTCCATTTAGAGAAAATTTACTCAAGCGAAGGTCCAGAACATCATAATATATATATATATATATATATATATATATATATATATATATATATATATATATATATATATATATATATATATATATATATATATATATATATATGTGTGTGTGTGTGTGTGTGTATATTCAAGTAGCCTCATAGTTGTATCAACATCTGCATCTGACTGTTATATTAAAAAAAGTACATATTTGCCAATTAACATGTTTAACTTGAATTAAACATTTTTTTCTCTTAAAAATAAAGTAGATTTTATTTTATTTTTCAAATGCTATCTTATTTTATTTCTCTACCAGCAGTTTGAATTTTCCCTTTTCTTTGTTAATTGTCTCAACACATTTTTATACTAAATTAATATAAACACATCTTAACAATTTAACAGTTTTGCAGTTTTTCTTTCTTCCCCTCTTATAATCTTATGCCCCCACTTTCTGTCGTTCAGTGAGAGAACTGAGCTCTAACTTCTCCTGTCAGGACTTTAAATCTGGGCTGGATGGTGTCAGGTTCTCATATGCATGTGAAGGTGCTCATTGTTGAGCCTGAAACGATATTTAGTTTTAATTATGTTCACTGTGGAGAAAGCTGCTTCACAGCTGTATCTGGACCCAAATATGGGCAGGATGTTTTAAGATGGTCAGTTTATTTTTCTGTGACTTCAGTTCAGACTTGAGTGGATATGTTTGATGAAAAACTTTGTGTTTTGTTTCAGTGGCCTTTCACTTTCGCACTTTGAACGCCACGGTCTCTGAACGTATGAGACACTGGTTTTGTCCCAGTGGGAAGACTGAACAGGATGAATTTGTCCATTCCGGGTTGTATATTTAAAAATACAGCGAGGAGGACAAAACTTAGTTTGATTTTACTTTAAGTTATTTACATTAATAAGTTGTCAGGACTCAGTGTGTCGGGTTCATCCGAGCCTGATCAGCTGCGACGGGCACAGCCCGCACCGCAGCTCTCTGGTCGCGCTGCAGCAGTTACTTTCCGATGCTTTTTCGAAAGCCCGAACAGTCCAGTCCAGCAGACACGTCAGCCCACGCATCTACCATCCTTCAGCAGTAACGACGGAGCCCACCGCCCGAGCGGCAGCCTCAGCCGACCTCCCCGGCCGCGGGGACGCGCCGGGATAAATGATCACGCCGCGCTCGCTCGCTCTGGGCGCAGACCCAATTAATCGATCCCTAATCCTGGCGGATCTAAACCTACTCTGTGCAAAATTAAGGATTTTCTCTGTAAAAGATACACCATTTCTCTTACTATTACACCTACAGCTAGCTGAGTGTCTTCTTCTCCTCATTTGGTTGGGAGTTGCTATGCAGTCCCGCGGCCCTCGCGGCCCACACGTACAAAACTGAATTTTTTTTGGCGGCCCACTAGATGGCGCTATGGTTAAGAATCACTGGTTTAAACCATATGTTAATCAGGTTTGTAAAATTTTTCCATCTCCGTAATATTGCAAAAATTAGGAAAATCCTCTCGCAGAGTGATGCAGAAAAACTAGTTCATGCGTTTGTATCTTCTAGACTGGATTACTGTAATGTGTTGTTAGCAGGATGTCCAAGTAATTTGCTGAATAGGCTCCAGCTGATCCAGAATGCAGCAGCACGAGTGCTGACAGGAATCAGCAGGAGAGACCACATCTCTCCAGTGTTAGCGTCGCTCCATTGGCTACCTGTAAAATTCAGAATCCAATTTAAAATGTTCTTACTTGCATATAAAGCCCAAAACGGCTTAGCTCCGCAGTATTTACAAGATTTGATAGTGCCTTATGTTCCTGGCAGAGCTCTCCGCTCCCAGGGTGCAGGTTTACTCGTAGTTCCTAGAGTATCTAAATGTAGATTTGGAGGGCGGGCGTTCTGCTATCAGGTACCATTACTATCTATGTATCTTATGTTTTCAGCAGCGGAGGCCGAACCTCTGCGCCTCGGGTGACGTCACCCTAGGCGCAGATTGTAATCGGCTCAAAAAAAATCACGTGACACTGGGGGATTCTGTACAGCGGGGGTCAAAGACCTTTCAGAAATTCATGGTATTTTGTCTCCTCTGTGCTGGCAGGGTGAGGGGAGACCACTTTATATATGTTAAAACAAGAAAAAACCTGTTTTTCATAATAGGTCCCCTTTAAGGCTTTTCTCCCACTATGGGAGTTTTTACCTGCCATTGTTTATGTAATAATTGCTCGGGGGTTTATGTTCATGTTCTGGGTCTCTGGAAAGCGTCTAGAGACAACATCTGTTGTATTAGACGCTATATAAATAAAATTGAATTGAATTGAATTGAACATGACTACAAGAGTAATAAAGTACACGAGTTCAAGAGTATACAAATACATGAGTACAAGAGTACATGAGTACTAGAGTACAAGAGTACAAGAGTACACGCGTACTAGAGCAAACAAGTGCAAGAGTACACAAGTACTAGAGTACACTAATACTAGAGTACTAGAATACTAGAGTACTAGAGTGCTAGAATACTAGAGTGCTAGAATACTAGAGTACTAGAATACTAGAATACTAGAGTACTAGAATACTAGGGTACACATACAGATGGGTCTTCATAGTGGAGCTGCGGTCTTTGACCTCAGAAACGTGGGATGAGCATTATCATTGAGAGCAAAGCTGGGCCCAGCACTTTCTATTGAACACACACACACACACACACACACACACACACACACACACACACACACACACACACACACACACACACACACACACACACACACACACACACACACGTGCAGCAGAATCAGCAGACACATCAGGATGAAGGGAAAGTGCCGAGGCAGCAGAAACCTTTCTGGCCTTTCTTTTGTGGCCCCGGCCCCCCCGGCCCCCCCACGCCCCCCTGCAGTATAAATTGGGGTGTCCAACTTTTTCTCTGTTACACTGTGTGTGTGGTTGTGGGCCAGGTTGGACGACATCCAGTGGGCGACATGTCTCAGTACTCTGGGAAGGTGAGTAGGAGGCGAGCGGCTTTGGCTCGGCGTAGCCGCTGGAATTAGACCATGGTTGGGAAAACATTTGGCGCTTTTCCACCAGCACCTACTCAGCTCTACTCAACTCAGCTCGGCCTGGTTTCTCTTCCATAACAATTCACCTGGAGCAGAAGTAGGAGGTTGGAGTGAAGCTGCTGTGACGTATTTGATTGTGTCTAAACGAAGAACCTGGAGGAGATGATATACAGGACTGTCTCAGAAAATTACAATATTGTCATTTTCTGTAATACAATTACATAAACAAAAATGTCATACACTCTGGATTCATTACAAATCAACTGAAATATTGCAAGCCTTTTATTATTTTAATATTACTGATCATGGCTTACAGCTTAAGAAAACTCAAATATCCTATCTCAAAAAATTAGAATATTCTGGGAATCTTAATCTTAAACTGTAAACCATAATCAGCAATATTAAAATAATAAAAGGCTTGAAATATTTCAGTTGATTTGTAATGAATCCAGAATGTATGACATTTTTGTTTTTTTAATTGCATTACAGAAAATAAAGAACCTTATCACAATATTCTAATTTTCTGAGACAGTCCAGGATATGTGCTGCTGGGTCTGTGGCTTGTGTTTGATATCAAGTTAAAAAATGAGAGTGAGAGAAACTTCAAGCGGCGACTCTTTTTAATTAATTTAGTTTGTCTCTGTGCTGCTGAAAAGTCAGCTGGAGCCGTGAGCAGCTATGAAGAGACAGAGCTCCTGGTAGATCTGGTCGTTCCTTATCTCCGTCTACATCCCTTAGGATCACCAAACACACTTTTGCTGCCATTGCCTGTTGAATAAAATGAAAGAAGCTGTCAGAGTCTCTCTTTCTCTGATGTCACATCCTGACTCAGACGTCTGACTCCAACCCCCCGACCAATCGGTGGCCTGTAGTGTGATGATGTCAGATACAGCCGACTCAGCAGCTTAGAACCTCTGCAGAATAGATACAGAAAAGTATCTACTCTGCACGTTAGACCCCTGGTGGAAAAGAACCAAACCGAGTGAAGGAGAGTCGGGCTGAGTAGGTTCTAGTGGAAAAGTACTTAAAGACTCATCAGTGAAGAGACGGGCTGGCAGACTTCTGCACAGGATTTAGCTTCTTCTTCTTCTCTCTACTTCTACATTTATTCCTTGAAGCCATCACGATGTCAAAGTCAACATTTCAGTGATTTGAGTTTATTTGCACTCGTCCATGTTTCTGATTCAAGCGTTAGCAATGTAGTTGAATTTATTTTATTTTAAGTTTTTGAACTTCCTACAAAACACTTGCGGCTCATCCTGGACTCAGGAGCAGGTATTGATGATCTGATCTTATTGATAATGAAGTGATTATTTTTATTTTTTTAATTTTAATTCACAACATGTTAAAGGGAACAGCCAGAATGCGTTGAGGTGAAGATGTGGAAACTTTGAAGATTTCTCTGGAATCATCCATTCTCTCCTTTTAAAATCACAAACCATATGTTAAGAATCCAGGCTTTGAAGCAGCAGTACACTGGATGTTCAAATCCATCAATCAATCAATCAATCAATACATGACAGGGCTGATTCATTCTTGATGAATAACTAGTCATTAAACTCATTATTCAGGCTCAAAATATGTTTTAAAAAAAACCTTTAACTTGTTTCATTTGTAAAAAATGTTTTAATTTGACAACAATTTGGACAAAAACTAATTCAGTATTAGTATCATCAATAATGAATACACAAGCAGCGATCCAGCTGATACTTCTTTGTTGGTGTTTTCATTTATAAAACAGCAGGGCTTCTCTTTAGTTCACATGTGAACACACAGGTTGATGCTTCACAAACTCCTGATACTTGTGTTTGATGCTGCAGTGAGTGCGTTTATAGGGAAGTTTAATTCCTCTTTGATTCAGAATTAAAATTAAATCTGATTTAAAATGAGTAAAAATGACCATGTAAAAACCTAATTCTGAATGAAAATGGCCATTCCGAATTAAACTTAATTCTGAAGTAAGTGGCTGGTTTATTCAGATTTTAAATCCCAATAGAATAATTCCAGATCATGTATCTCATTCCTCTTTAAATGAATTCCGGTCTTTCTTTCTGCTCGTTCCCTCCCCGTCTGTCTCCATGATCTTATATTCCACTGGGCTGGTTTTCCTAACAAAGTTTCAAGATGCAGCAGCAGTAAACGCTGGTCAAGAGCAGAGAACATTTATTTAATAAATAGAAATCATTAAAAGAACACATGGAAACAGGAAACATCAAAATTATGAGCTTTTCAAAGTTGTAGCGGCTAAGTTAGTTTTTCTTCCGGTAGTTTAACTTCCGGTCCCCCCCCTATCCAATCAGAACCTTCAACCCCCAGACCTGGAGAGGAATTGGAGAAAGACCAGCAAACATGTTTCCATGGAAACCTCAATTCAGAATTACTATTTCCATGTAAACTGGAAGGAAAATAGTTTAATTCTGAATGATTTAATTCAGAATAATTAATTCAGAATTAAAAAACATCGTGTAACCGTGGCCAGTGATGCTTCATTGATGCTTTCTTTATTGCTTCATTGATCACTGAAGCTGTCTCTAGGAGATCAATAAGATGTTCCCTCACCAGAAGTTAGAAGATAGTCAAACTGAAAGACAAAGAAAATAAAAACGCTCGAGTCCAAACGGCAGAAATGAGGCCTTGAGTTGTTGTGTCGAACATGTCTGAGATCTTTGTTGAATTTTCTGCTGATTCTACATTTAATCGGCTCCCTTTGAAGGATTATTGATTGATTGATGATTATCATCCTCCTGCAGATCACCTTCTACGAAGGGAAATGTTTCACCGGCAGGATGCTGGAGGTCAGAGGGGACTGTGATAACTTCCAGGACCGTGGCTTCATGAACAGGTACTGCTCACCACAGCTCTGGCATGTTTCACATCAACTTATAGCAGATCCAGGACTTTAGTTAAGACCAGTCTGGGGGATTTGATTAGATTTTTTGATTTGAAGATTTTATTTCGAACATGCATGATAAAAAGAGTACAAAAAAGTAAAAAAACAGAATACAAATATATATATATATATATATATATATATATATATATATATATATATATATATATATATATATATATATATATATATATATATATATATATTTGGGCAGACCTCACGGATCCACCAACATGCTGGAAACGGAGTAGGAATGAAGTAAACACTTATCCAGTCCTACCCCTGAATCTACATACATTCTTACATATAACAAGAGTTTCAATAAGCTTACTTATAAAACACACATACCTACTTTAATAACTGTTCTATACAGTGATATAATACTCAATTATATATAAATATAAATATAGTCAAAATCAAACAAATCAAGGCAAACAAAAGAAAACAAAACAAACGCCCAGCATTTAGTTGTTACTACTATGTATGTATGTAATAATAGAATTATGTTAGTATTACATTATCATTACTTTACTATAATACTACAATATAATAGAGAACAATAGACAGCAATGCTACTTGACAATCTACTTGAATAACTATATAAGAGTAGATATGCTATATATACACTGGTTCATATATTTACCTCCAATTATATACATAAAAATTACTATAAATCTATATATCAACATATCTACATATAACTATAAATCAATATATATTAATCGAGATATAGATACACAAATACTGTACGTATAATATAACTCAATATATCCATATACATACCTACATCTAACATATCTATATCCATAATAAACATCTATATAGATATAGATGTTTTTCTTTTGGACTGTTGCACGGACACATCTGACCAGTTTCACCTCAAACAACAGAGCATTTAAGACACTTTGGTGCCCAAAACTCTTCTACTCAACAGGATCTTTAAGGAAACCCGTTCCTTTCAGCTCATAACAGTGTTGAATGTTTGCTGAATTTCCTCCAGGGTGAACTCCATCCGTGTGGAGAGCGGCGCCTGGATCTGCTTCGACCACCCCGACTTCAAGGGCCAGCAGTACATCCTGGAGCACGGAGAGTACCCAGAATTCCAGAGGTGGAACTCCCACAACGACCACATGGGATCCTGCAAGCCCATCCGCATGGTAAACACCGGCACAGGGGTTTTAATCTTCTTCTTCGTGTCTGGCCGTCCTCTATATCATGTCCTTCCAATGGGTGGCGCATGCGAGTGCAGCAGCGTTGGGTTCGGCCAGGTCATCTCCAGTACATTGTGGGGCAGATATGCATCTCATGATGTGGTCCATTGTTTGTGGTTCCCCACACACGCATGCATCAGAGAATGTTAATTTCCATTTTTTCATGGATGCCTTGCAGCGTCCTTAACCGACCCGCAAACGGTTTAGGGTTTTCCAGATAGCCCATGGTTGGTCATGACCAGTTGCAAGACATTCATCTGGGATGATGCCTCTCTCTGTCCATTGGGTTGTCTGGCTGCCCAGGCTGTTCCACTGGTTTTGCCACTCCGTTGGTCCTGGTGACAGATGGTCCCCAGTTCTGGAGTGGTATCCAGGAAGCTGCTTCTGGACGTGAGCCGTTTCTGGGGGGCCAGGTGTTCGTGCAGTGAGTGCCGGTTGTCATGGACCTGCTTGCTGCGCTCTGCTTTGGCGGTGACTGCTCTGCGGATGTCAGGGGGTGCGGTGCCTGAGAGGGGGTAGAGGCAGAGGTAGAGGTGTGTGGGGGTTGTTTTGATGCACCCAGTCACTATCCTGCAGGTCTCGTTGAGGACAGGGTCCAGTTTGCGTGCGTGACTTGGTTTATGCCATGCTGGGCGGTTGAGAAGCATAGGGCTAGTGCTGTGGTACGCAGCGTGCTTGGCTGGGCTCCCCACTTTGAGTTGGTGAGTTGGCGCAGGAGGTTGTTCCTGGTGGACACCGTGGCTCTGGTCTTCTGGACGTGCTCTTTGTAGCTCAGGGTACGGTCCAAGGTTACACCCAGGTAGACCGGGTGCTGGTGGTTCTCAAGTCTTATTCCGTCCCAAGTTACGTTGAGCTCCCGTTTGGCCTCCTTGTTTTTGAGGAGGAAGCTACAAATTTGGGTCTTCCCAGGGTTTGGACGCAGGTGGTTTTCCACATCGTGTGTGGGGTTTTAATCATCCACTAACACTCAGTATGTTTACATACACTAAGAGAAAGTTGAATTATTGCCTTAGTCCAACTGATATCAACGTTTTAAAAGCCATGTAAACACTATAGTCGGGCTGTAGTCGAACCCAACTGGAGCTCTTGAAATCCAGCTATTAGAGCCAGAGCGGTGATCAAGCGATATATCATGCGCTTCTAAATTGAGATATTTGCATGTATACGCAAACTGCGGTTAGCCGAGTTATTGACTCCCCGTTCTGGCAGTGATGAGACTGCGGAAGCACGAATAACAACAACAGAATAGGATCATGATTGAATCATGAGTGGATCATGATTGGATCATGAGTGGATCATGAGTGGATCATGATTGGATCATGAGTGGATCATGATTGAATCATGATTGGATCTTGAGTGGATCGTGAGTGGATCACGATTGGATCATGATTGGATCATGAGTGGATCATGATTGGATCATGATTGGATCATGAGTGGATCATGATTGAATCATGATTGAATCATGATTGGATCATGAGTGGATCATGAGTGGATCATGATTGAATCATGATTGAATCATGATTGAATCATGATTGGATCATGAGTGGATCATGAGTGGATCATGATTGAATCATGATTGAATCATGATTGAATCATGATTGGATCATGAGTGGATCATGAGTGGATCATGATTGAATCATGATTGAATCATGATTGGATCATGAGTGGATCATGATTGAATCATGATTGGATCTTGAGTGGATCGTGAGTGGATCACGATTGGATCATGATTGGATCATGAGTGGATCATGATTGGATCATGATTGGATCATGAGTGGATCATGATTGAATCATGATTGAATCATGATTGGATCATGAGTGGATCATGAGTGGATCATGATTGAATCATGATTGAATCATGATTGAATCATGATTGGATCATGAGTGGATCATGAGTGGATCATGATTGAATCATGATTGGATCATGAGTGGATCATGATTGAATCATGAGTGGATCATGAGTGGATCATGATTGAATCATGATTGAATCATGATTGGATCATGAGTGGATCATGAGTGGATCATGATTGAATCATGATTGAATCATGAGTGGATCATGAGTGGATCATGATTGAATCATGATTGAATCATGATTGGATCATGAGTGGATCATGAGTGGATCATGATTGAATCATGATTGAATCATGAGTGGATCATGAGTGGATCATGATTGAATCATGATTGAATCATGAGTGGATCATGATTGAATCATGAGTGGATCATGATAGAATCATGAGTGGATCATGATTGGATCATGATTGGATCATGAGTGGATCATGAGTGGATCATGATTGGATCGTGACTGGATCATGATTGGATCACGAGTGGATCATGAGTGGATCATGAGTGGATCTTGACGGGATAGTCAGGGTCTCCTGGCAGGAAGAGGTTGAAGAGATGTGTTTACTAATTGTTCTAACTAACCAGAGGAACGCCAACAAGAAAGGGCGTGTAGCACCACCTAGCATCACAGAGTTGTGTTGTCGCAGGATGGAGACGCACATTTTGATGTATAACACACCTGGGTGCACGTTACGGTTCGGGCCGTATTAACTGTCGAAGGAATGGCATAAATTGCGCCAAAGTGACACGATTAATTCAAAATGGCCGACATCCTGTTCGGTTTGGGCCATGGCGCCAAGAGACTTTTCTTTAAGTTGCGACATGATACAGGTGTGTACCGATTTTCGTGCATGTAAGTCAAACCGTATTGTGGGGCTTGAGGCACAAAGTTTTCCGGGGGGCGCTGTTGAGCCATTTTGCCACGCCCATTAATGCAAACCATTAAATATCACATTTTTCGCCAGGCCTGACTTGCGTGCAAATTTTGATGACTTTTTGGGGCACGTTTAGGGGGAAAAAAGGCCTTCCTTTCGTCAGAAGAATAAAGAAAGAAAGAAAAAATAAATAAATAAAAAATTCCTACAGATACAAAAGGGCCTTTGCACTGTAAGTGCTCGGCCCCTAAAAATGTCATACATTCTGGATTCATTACAAATCAATTGAAATATTGCAAACCTTTTATTATTTTAATATTGCTGATCATGGTTTACAGCTTAAGAAAACTCAAATATCCTATCTCAAAAAATTAGAATATTCTGGGAATCTTAATCTTAAACTGTAAGCTTATAATCAGCAATATTAAAATAATAAAAGGCTTGAAATATTTCAGTTGATTTGTAATGAATCCAGAATGTATGACATTTTAGTTTTTTTAATTGCATTACAGAAAATAAAGAACTTTATCACAATATTCTAATTTTCTGAGACAGTCCTGTAAATATGTTTGCACTCCTAAAAAAGAAGCTTTAACCTTGATCACTGAACTTGAAAATGCCAATGATAAACTTGAGGGTTTGACTTTTAATGTACCATAAACAAAGTCAAACACACACCAGTCTCATTACAGGGATTCATGTGGAGATAAATGAACAAAAGTGGATAACAGGCAGTAATCCAGCACATTACTGTGAAGGTTGAAACGCTGCTGGCATTTCAAGTGTAAAAATGACTGTGCTCAATCTCACAAGGCCTGGTGGAGCAGAACCACTCGTATTTGAACTGGTCTCCACCTCCACTTGTAGATTGTATTGATGAAATCACAGTTCAAATTGGTCCATAACTTGACTTGTGTCTCTGCATCTGTCCCCCAGCACGGAGAGCACTACCGCATTGAGCTGTTCGAGGGCTGCAACTTCTCCGGTCAGTGCATGGAGATCTGCGACGACGTTCCCTTCCTGCAGAGCCGCGGCTTCTCCAAGAACTGCATCAACTCTGTCCGGGTCTACGGAGACGGCGCGTGAGTGCAGCACCAACACCTGCACTTTCTGAACCAACACTTCCCAAATACTCGTGGTTGAATATCACATTTCAGTTTAATGTATTTGTATTTTAAAGACACCTATGAATCTGGGCTGGGGGGTGAGACAACAGGACAGGGGTAGCTGCTGTGAGACAACAAGAGACAAACGATAGATCAGCGTGTTAGAGTCTGAGAATATAAAACAGGTAAAATACAAGAAAATATTGACGGTGGCCAAAGAAATTGTAAACCCAGGTCGCACACATGAAGTGGTGACGTTTCTGTCTCATAATGTGACGTTCTGAAGCCTAAATGTCCGTTTACCTCGGTTTACAAGCAAACGCGAAGGCAGAGTTTTTGAAAATCTCCACTTTGGCCAGAGTTTTCAGAAATGATTGTTTTTGGAGACTTTGAGCTTCGTTTTCGTGTAAACGAACGGCCAAAACGCATGAAAACACCAGCGTTTTTTCTCCGTGTAAACGGGGCCTGAGGCTGCAGCAGCATAACTCGTTGAATGGGTTGAGATCAGCCACTACGAAACTAAAGGGCGGCCATCGGCCTCATCTCAGAGGTAGAGGGCGTCAGCCTCCTGGACACAAGCTGGTTGGTTCCAACAAAGAGGATCCCCGTATCTGAGGTTCTACCTGCTTCATTTACAAACTCCAGGAACCAGTTGCTCTGTCAGGCTGATCAGTGAGAACCGATGAGATCAGTGCTGCCTGTCTTTAACCCGCTGTCTTTTCCCTCCCACTCCAGCTGGGTGATGTACGAGGAGCCCAACTTCCGCGGACGCATGTACATCGTGGAGCGCCGGAACTACGCCAGCCACAACGAGTGGCAGGCCCAGAACCCCAACATCCAGTCCGTCCGCAGAGTCGTCAACTACTTCTAAAGGTCCAGCGGAGTCCAGCGGAGTCCAGCGGCGTCCCTCGCTACCACTCTGAGCAGCGCTGTAATCATGTACAATAAATAAACCCAGACTGATGAGAAAACAGCTTTTTTATCAAACACTGAGCGTGTTGTTTTGTGTGGCCGCACCTCACCGACAGATTATTATTATTGATCTGACCACGTACGGAAGAGTATTAGGGCCAGGCAGGAGAAAAATAAAAATAATATTGGAGAGGAGGAAGATTTTTTTTTCGTTATGCACTTCGAGAAAAAAGTCGAAATGTCGATAAAAAAGTTGAAATGTTGAGAAAACAGGCGAAATTTCGACTTTTTTCTCGACATTTCGACTTTTTTCTCGAAGTGCACAATAAAAAATCTTCCCCTCTCAAATATTTTTTCTCCTGCATGGCCCTAATACTCTTCCGTAGACCAACCGCGATTGTGATCGCGGTTGAAAAAAGGTTTTGTTTTTTTTTGGTGATCAACATTTTTTATTTTCAAATACAGACAAGGACAATAACAACAACATCGCAGCTCATTAACAGTGAGGCCAGTGACAAAAAATAAGAAATAAAAGATAAAACAGGATAACAACTTGGATAACAACGTGGATATCAATGTGGATTCTTACGAATCAATAATCATGTCAGTAATCAGTAATAAGATAAAGGACATGTTCTCGAAGAAAAACAAAACAAAAACAGTAGTGGACTAGGGAAGAAAGATTCAATTCAATTCAAATCAATTTTATTTATATAGCGTCTAATACAACAGATGTTGTCTCTAGACGCTTTCCAGAGATCCAGAACATGAACATAAACATAAATATAAACATAAACATAAACCCCCGAGCAATTATTATATAAACAATGGCAGGTAAAAACCTTAGGTAAAAAAGCCCGGGAACACAGGCCAGAACGCAGCTCCCGAGGCTCCAGCCTGCAAACATGCACAAAAGAGAAAAAAGGGGGGCCGGCACAAGAAACTACAGGAACAATGGACAAAAATGATAGCTATGAGATATTTATAATAAATAAAAATGGTAATGGAGAAGAGAGGCAGGGAAAAGGAGAGGAGAAGAAGGGTGAGAGGCACCGCCCAGTGGATCATGTCGGTGCCCCCCTGCAGCATAAGCCTATAGCAGCATATCTACCACCAAGCTATATTTGAGACTAACTATTATAGTCTTGTTCTATAGCTGCAACTATGACTACTGACTCTAACACACTAGAGTTTACACTACCTAGAGATTTACCAACACCAGCTAGAGGTTTACTAAACACTAACTATAGGCTTTACTAAACAGAAATGTTTTAAGTTTAGTTTTAAAGGTGGAGGTGGTGTCAGCCTCCTTAACCCAGATTGGAAGTTGGTTCCATAGTAGTGGTGCCTGATAGCAGAACGCCCGCCCTCCAAATCTACATTTAGATACTCTAGGAACTACGAGTAAACCTGCACCCTGGGAGCGGAGAGCTCTGCCAGGAACATAAGGCACTATCAAATCTTGTAAATACTGCGGAGCTAAGCCGTTTTGGGCTTTATATGCAAGTAATAAAATTTTAAATTGGATTCTGAATTTTACGGGTAGCCAATGGAGCGACGCTAACACTGGAGAGACGTGGTCTCTCCTGCTAATTCCTGTCAGTACTCGTGCTGCTGCATTTTGGATCAGCTGGAGCCTATTCAGCAAATTACTTGGACATCCTGCTAACAACACATTACAGTAATCTAGTCTAGAAGATACAAACGCATGAACTAGTTTTTCTGCATCACTCTGCGAGAGGATTTTCCTAATTTTTGCAATATTACGGAGATGGAAAAACGCTATTTTACAAACCTGATTAACATATGGTTTAAACGACAAATCCTGATCGAAAATAACACCAAGGTTTCTCACAGTTGCACTGGAAGCCATCGCAACACCATCTAATCCCTTCCTACGATGCTCTGGACCAAGAATGATAACCTCTGTTTTATCTGAATTTAGAAGCAAGAAATTTCTGGACATCCAGTCCTTGATGTCCCTAAGACATGCCTGAAGTTTAACTAACGGTTCTGTTTCATCCGGCTTCATAGACAAATAGAGCTGCGTATCATCAGCATAGCAATGAAAGTGTATGCCGTGATTCTGGATTATACTTCCCAACGGCTGCATGTATAAACTGAACAAGATTGGCCCTAGCACTGAACCCTGCGGAACACCATAACAGACCCTTGACTGTTGAAAGAAAGTTAGATACCTAGACAAACTGTATTCAATTCAATTCAATTCAATTTTATTTATATAGCGTCTAATACAACAGATGTTGTCTCTAGACGCTTTCCAGAGATAGTCATTTTAACGTTCAACAACATCATCCTACCCATCAAACAACATTTATTCTCACTTTTATTGAGCCAAGCCTATAGGCCTATGCTGCAGAAAGCAGAGTAAAGTCACAAACTTGTTCAGAAGAACACACACACACACACACACACACAGACACACACACACACACACACACACACACACACACACACACACACACACACACACACACACACACACACACACACACACACACACAGGCCTGACAGCTGTCAATATCATGGCGCTGAAAACTCAGATAGTCATGGACTGACTCAGTTCCATCTTTGATTCAGCTTAAATAGAAAAAAACAACATAACTGGTCTAAAATTACACAATCTATTTAGACACAGCGGTCTATAACATCATTTCTGAGCTCTATAATAGAGAATAGACTCGGCGGTCTCGTTCACAACAACACAAGCACATTCAAATAGGCAGGTGGTCAAAGCTAGCACAACATTCTGATAAAGAAATTATTAAAGAAGGTTACACTGACTCACCATAGTTGACTCTTCCATAACCCAAAATAATCCAGGTAACGTGGAAAACGGGGTAACATTCAAAACTTTGTACATGCTTAGTCCTCTTTTAAAGTTTAGCGCTAATCTCCTTCATGGCCGCAAACTTGCCGAGTTGGCAAATTGCTGCAACTTTTAAGGCTGATTTATGGTCCCGCGTTACACCTACGCAGCGGCTACGGCGTAGTGTAAGCGGCGATGCGCACGCACGGTGCGCGTCGCTGCGTACCCTGCGGCGTAGGCTCTGCGTCGATTTAACGCAGAACCATAATTCAGGCTTTACAGACAATCAGCGTTGGCTCACAGCTCTGATGCATTCAGGACAGTTGTAAAGTAAGAATCAGCCTACACTGCACATTTTATCATTATTATAGCCTACAATTTACGATGGAACGTGACTGTTGATATTTATAAGGGGAAAAAAAAAAAGAAAAAAAAAAAAAAAAAACGGCCCACAGCGCGAGGCCCCTTGCGGTCGCACGGTTCGCACATCCCTTGCGGCGGCTCTGTGGGTATAGACGCACGACTAACTGATGGGTCATGTGTGGAATCAGTCCCAAAACAAACAGGTGGGTCATGTGCAGTGGCGGCTGGTGATAAAAATTTTTGGGGGGGCGCACTAGCGAGTGGGGATTACAACACAACTATAAACTCTACTTGAACAATAAATGTTTTTGTTATTTTTTATTACACATCACTACATATACTACATATACATATACATATACATATACATATACACTACATGTACAAGTAACAAAATAACATATTTGAATCCATTTTTTCCAGATTTTTTCAGTTATTATATAGAGATATTGACAGATATTGTCTGAAAAATGGTTCAAATATATTATTTTGTTAATTGAAACATTCTAAATTTGTTTTGTTGATGAGGAAATATGTTTCTCTATTTTTCTTATTTTTGTGAGGGGGATATATATTGTTTTTCGGCCCTACCTTGTTCTCTATAGCTGATATAACATGAATTACTCCTATGTGGGATCAATAAAGTTCTTATTTTTGCTGTCTGAGAAAATTAAATATATTATATTTGGTACCTAACTGTTTCCCAAGTATATTAGTGCGTGTGTGAATGAATAAATGAGACGTAAAACGTACATTTCTTTGTAGAAAGGCGCTTTATGAAAATAAGTCCATTTACTTGTATTAGTTTACAGCGCAGTCTTGAACATCCAATATGGCGGCGTCGTTGTCGTATCGCAGCAGCTCCATGGGGCGGATACGGATACATGTCTATGGCTGTGACTCCGTTTGTAGCGAGTGACAGATACAGTCGTGCGTCTACACTGTCAGGGTGTGACTTTGATTGACAGCTCATGAATCAATCAGATTGGATGAAGAATGACAGAAAACATGCTGATTGGCCACGGAGGAGAATCTTTGAGTAACCAATTAGAGACCAGAATGAAGTCACATGGAAGAAAAGTTTAAGAACATACAATACACACTCATTTGGCCATTGAAACCTGTGTATTTCAGTCTGCACAAAAAACAACTCTGAATAAACCCAGTATGGGATGGAAAGGCTTGAAAAATTAAAAGTCAGACACATTTTATGAGTGCACAGATGTGATAATTACTTTTTATTACGTAATTCATGTGTACTGTGTCTATATATATATTTTTTTTTTCCCCTGTAATTTTAACGGGGGCGGCGCCCTAGCGCTTTATTTGGATATGAGTTCATATTTTTGAAAAAATAGAGTGACAGATTTCTCCAGACACCATGTGTTACAGTGTATGTTTTTTTTGTCCTGTTGAAAGGCATCTCATTCTGCAATTTCACTGTCCTAGGACAAACCAGTGATTTTTAATGATTCTTTTAATATGTAAGTACCAGAAATCCAGAGTTCCAATTCAATGACGTAGGATGGTGGCTACGTTCAAGTTATAACCATGATACGCGACACAGTCAATAAGGACCGTTATGACAATAATATGTGCAGATTTCATTGTGATTGGATAAACGAAACAGGAAATACAGCGCATAATTTGATGAAAAATGTATACCTGACCAAAAGGTGGCGCTATGGAGTTCATCCAAGATTGTCATATCCACTTGTTCAGAATGGAAGCCTGATTAAATGCACAGATTTTGTGTCAGATTGGACAAGGTATGTGCAAGTTAGAACAACTTTTATGTTCATAGCGAGACCCCGAACTTTGCCTCCCTCTAACGGCGACGCCCTCTGATAAAAAGTTACAGTTTTCACTGTCAGTCATCGTCAATGTCTTACCTACTGTTTGACCAGGTTTGAGATGCATCAGCCCATCTCGTACGGATGCATAGTAGAAGACAATTAGACAATTCCTGGTGCCAACAGGTGGCGCTACAACGGATCCTGAATATTCCACCATAGATGTCTTCAGGCTCAGACTACAATCATACACATTAGTTTTCGACCAGATCAAATAATGTATTGCTGAGTTACAGCCAATCGGTGTTTCATGGTCAGTCTTCAAAATTACCTCAAACTTCGCTACATCATTACGGTCAAGCCCTCTGAATGTTTGAAAAGTATACATGACTGTTCTGTGAATGTCAGGCACTGTCTTATACAGTTTAAGACGTTACATAGACTGTATTATTTTAGAAAAAAGCTGTACAGTTTCTTCCCCAACGTTTCACCCATTTGTAACAGATGCAAGTCTGCGACTGGTAATTTAGTACATTCTTTTTGGTTATGCAGTAAACTTTATACATACTGGAAAGGTATTTTCCATTGCTTCTCTATGGCTTATGGGAGATGTTGGGAGCCGGGTCCGCTTGTAGACATTCCCTGGGCAACTACCGCTTTGTCTTGTCTTGTCAACAAATATCAGAAAAAGGCTGTTCTGTTTGGAACAGTGATTGCATAAAAGCTTATCCTCCAGACTTGGAGGGCAGACAGACCCACATATGATTTGTGGCTGAGAGAAATTGCAGCTATGCTTCACCTGGAGAGACTGAGACTTTGTAACCAAGACAGGGAAGACATGTTTAAGAAAATGTGGGACCCTGTACAGGGTCCCACCTGTTCCACTGGGGCTTGCTGATTGGGCCGGAGCTTCGGGAGCTGCGTGCTGGCCTGCGGTCCCCACCCCTGGTCATCTCGCTGCTGCTTCCACCTGCCTGCAGTCCCCACCCCCGGTCATCCCGCTGCTGCTTCCACCTGCCTGCTGTGCTGCTGACGTCCCCGACCCCCAATCTTGCCTTCGGCCGGAGGGTCCCCCCTTATGATCCAGGTCCTGGTCCAGGTTTCTTCCTCCTAAAGGGGAGTTGTTCTTGCCACTGTTTGGCTTAAGGCTTTTCACCCACTATGGGAGTTTTTACCTGCCATTGTTTGTGTAATAATTGCTCAGGGGTTTATGTTCATGTTCTGGGTCTCTGGAAAGCGTCTAGAGTCAACTTTTGTTGTATTAGATGCTATATAAATAAAATTGAATTGAATTGAATTGAAAAGACTAATTTATCAAAGGGAACCTCCTGTGTTTACTACTCATTTTACTTGTACAGTTGTACAGTTTTCTTTAATTATAATTAGTTTATTGTAGTGATTGTGACCTTTACTATTTTCTTACGAGATGTGCTGAATCTGTTCAAGTTTTGTTTGTTTTGAGGGTGGGGGCAGGGTTTTTTATTTATCTTTTTTCATTTGTCTGTTCTGTATCTTTAAAATTCTGAAAAGCAATAAACATATATTTAAAATAAAAAAACTCTAGGAGGAGTACGAGGCCTGGAAATGCCATTTTCTGTTCAAAATGATGGACTTCCGTGTGACTTAGAGCATGGGTCCAAGACACTTTTTTGTAGGGCTTTGTCTGATACAATAGACACATAAACGTCATTGCTGTATTTCAAAGCATATTTGTGGGGCTTGTTGAAAAACATAAAATAGGTGGCGTTATTCTTGTCGACCCATGCCCCACGCCCATAAAATACAGAATTTTTTTTGCGACACCTGAAGCTTGTGCAAAAGTTTTCAATACTACAATAATAATAATGAATCAAAGCTGCAAGCAGTGATGAACAGGCCCTCGCGCGTGCAATTTTCACCAATAAAGGTCAAGGCCTCAAAACTGAGTCCGATGACACCACCCACGACTCTCTATGTCAAACCATTCAAAAGTTATGGCAGAAAATAGGGACTATCAAATATGGACCAATCAGAAGAAGGGGCGGGGCTAATTTGTACCAATTATGTTCAAGGACTCAAAACCGAATCCGATGACACCACACACGACTCTTTCTGTCAAACCATTCAAAGGTTATGGCAGAAAATAAGATCTATCAAATATGGACCAATCAGAAGAAGGGTGGGCGCGCTTTTCGGCGTCTATCGTCGCCACGGTAACGCTTTTGACTCAGAAAAGTAATGCGCATCATCGCAGGATCTAGACGCACATTACGGTTCGGGCCGTATTAACTGCTGAAGGAATGGCATAAATTGCGCCAAAATTACACAATTAATTCAAAATGGGCGACTTCCTGTTGGGTTTCGGCCATGGCTCCAAGAGACTTTTCTTTAAGTTGTGACATGATACAGGTGTGTACCGATTTTCGTGCATGTACGTCAAACCGTAATGTGGGGCTTGAGGCACAAAGTTTTCTAGGGGGCGCTGTTGAGCCATTAGGCCACGCCCATTAATGCAAACCATTACATGTCTTCAAGGGCTTTCACATAGAGGGCGCACAGCGGCGGCCGCCACCGGCTTTCCCATTCATTGTGTATGTGCTGCCGCCGAGCTCGGCGGCGCGCAAGAGGTTGCAGGCTGCTGCAGCGAATTGAACATTTTTTTATTTCACCGTGCTCCCTGTGACGGCATCTCGGCGGTGTCCAATAGGAGAGAAGGTGGTGGAGAGTGAAAAAAACTTGCAGGTTGTAGATCAGAGACGATCAAGATGGAAGAAAGAATGATCTTGGCTGTGAGTCTGTGAGGAGCTGTGGGATGAGACTGCAGCCTATCGGGACATCAAAAAGGGACAAAAGTGGAGAGAAATCTCCCAGAATTTGGGCATACCAGGTGTGTTTAAAAGTGGTAGAAATGTGATATTCTTTTGCTCTTTTAACAATAAAATGTTAGTTTAAAATAAAATATAGCATTTCCATGCTTCATATCAGGATCACTTGAATCATTTATCAATATATGGTTATGAAAAGACCATGTGTCAATACTTTTGTAAACTGAAGCAGATACTTTACTACATGTACACTCAGTATATCTAAAAATCTAGATGACTGACATGAGCTAAAAAACAACATAGTTCAGAAAGGTTTTTTAATAAAATATGTTTTTAACTATTTACAGTGGATGACTTGAAGAAAAAATGGAAGAACTTGAGGGACAGATATATAAAGGAGAGGAAGGGAGGCCAGGCGTTCAGCCTGAAGTTGGTTGATCCTGCTGAGGCTCCAACTCTCCCCAACAGGCTGTAACTGCTCCCTGTTCAGCCTGAAGTAGAAGCTCATCATGGAGCTGGAGCTCCAACGAGCCTGTATTCCCCCCAATCCTGTCTTCATGAGGATCTCATGGACCCTCCTTCCTGCTGCTGCTCGTCTCCTCCTCCTCAGAAGAAGAAACTAAAGCCAGGGCTTTTCTTTGAACCAGGGACAGATGCATTTTGCAAACCGAGCTGTAGCTACTCTACGTACAAATGAGTGGGAAAACGGCGCCAGACCGGAAAAACTTTTTTCACACTGAAACCATTAAACTCTCTCTGTCCACACTGAAACTGTTAAACTCTCTCTCTCTGTCCACACTGAAACTGTTAAACTCTCTCTGTCCACACTGAAACTGTTAAACTCTCTCTGTCCACACTGAAACTGTTAAACTCTCTCTGTCCACACTGAAACCGTTAAACTCTCTCTGTCCACACTGAAACAGTTAAACTCTCTCTGTCCACACTGAAACCATTAAACTCTCTCTGTCCACACTGAAACCATTAAACTCTCTCTGTCCACACTGAAACTGTTAAACTCTCTCTGTCCACACCGAAACTGTTAAACTCTCTCTGTCCACACTGAAACTGTTAAACTCTCTCTGTCCACACTGAAACTGTTAAACTCTCTCTGTCCACACTGAAACTGTTAAACTCTCTCTGTCCACACTGAAACCATTAAACTCTCTCTGTCCACACTGAAACCGTTAAACTCTCTCTGTCCACACTGAAACCGTTAAACTCTCTCTGTCCACACTGAAACCATTAAACTCTCTCTGTCCACACTGAAACCGTTAAACTCTCTGTCCACACTGAAACCCTTAAACTCTCTCTGTCCACACTGAAACCATTAAACTCTCTCTGTCCACACTGAAACCGTTAAACTCTCTCTGTCCACACTGAAACCATTAAACTCTCTCTGTCCACACTGAAACCGTTAAACTCTCTCTGTCCACACTGAAACCGTTAAACTCTCTCTGTCCACACTGAAACCGTTAAACTCTCTCTGTCCACACTGAAACCGTTAAACTCTCTCTGTCCACACTGAAACCGTTAAACTCTCTCTGTCCACACTGAAACCGTTAAACTCTCTCTGTCCACACTGAAACCATTAAACTCTCTCTGTCCACACTGAAACCGTTAAACTCTCTGTCCACACTGAAACCCTTAAACTCTCTCTGTCCACACTGAAACCGTTAAACTCTCTGTCCACACTGAAACCCTTAAACTCTCTCTGTCCACACTGAAACCGTTAAACTCTCTGTCCACACTGAAACTGTTAAACTCGCGGTCAGTTAGGACAGTCCAATACAAAAGAATAAAGCAATGGAATTTATTTTGTCGCAGAAGCTTCTCGCATGGGACAGCTTTGTGTACGCAGCCGGCTCTTCTGCCCGGAGCGAGGCTTTGTTCCCTCCCCTGCTACACGTCATTCAGGCAGCCAATCAGCACAGAGCCTCATTATCATAGCCCCGCCCCTCAGAATCACTCATGGAGAAGGAGGTTAGAAGCGGTAAAACTAGAGACATGGCCCACAGGCTGAATTTCTGATTTATGTAGAAAAAAAAACAAGCTTTAGATTGTTTTTAAGACTTTCAGGCCTGTTTAAAATATACATTAAATGCCATAATAGGTCCCCTTTAAGCTGAATTGGATAAAGCCGATCAAATGTGTTTTCCATGTAAACCTCAATTCGGAATTACTATTTCCATGTAAACTCGTGGCCATTGTCTGCTGTGGACTCCAAGAAGCCCTGAAATGACCACACTGAACCAACGTCATGTCTTACACAAACAAACGGTTTTTATTGGCTCCACTAGCATCAGTTGATACAAAAGAAACAACTATTTTGGTTCATCAGGAACTGGCCAGTCAAAGGCTCAGCTCAAAGGAAAGCTGTTGCCTTGGAAACGCAGAGAAAAACGGCTTCTGTCAGACTGGAGAAGCTGAACAAGGGCCTTTTTTACTTTAAATTCAAACGAACCACGGCTGCGGAGTTCCACACCAACATGTTGGTGAAGAGACCTCTTCTGAGGCATCGTAATGTTCCGTTTGGCACTTCACCTGGAGTCCACCTGCAGACTCCTCGTCCACTGCTGCTATCATGTTCTTACGGAAGAGTATCAGGGCCAGGCAGGAGAAAAATAAAAATAATATTTTAGAGGAGGAAGGTTTTTTTTTCCTTATGCACTTCGAGAAAAAAGTCGAAATGTTGAGAAAAAAGTCGAAATGTCGAGAAAAAAGTCGAAATGTTGAGATCAATGTCGAAGTACAATTTCGAGAAATAAGTCGAAATGTTGAGAAAAAGTCGAAATGTTTTGAAAAAAGTCAAAATGTTGAGATTAATGTCGAAGTACAATTTCGAGAAAAAAGTCTAAATGTTGAGAAAAAAGTCGAAATGTCAAGAATAATGTTGAAATACAATTTCGAGAAAAAGTCGAAATGTATTTCAACTTTATTCTGGAAATTCCGACTTTATTCACGAAATTTCGACTTTATACACGAAATTTTGACTTTATTCTTGAAATTGTATTTCAACATTAACCTCAACATTTCGTCTTTTTTCTCGACATTTTGACTTTTTTCTCAAAGTGCATGGCCCTAATACTCTTCCGTATGTTCTTGATCCATCTTTAGTTAGATTAAATTTGCTGGGTCATGTTTGTGGGCTTCTGTGTGGGACTACTCTTCCTTCTGCACACACTCTGCATCTAAATCTCCAGTTCAGAAATGCAGATTCTTGCTATTTCTGAACTGGTCTTAAGATTTTGGTGAGGAGTGTGTGTGAGGATGATGCAGCGCTTCAGGAGACTCAGTCCTGAGCTGTAGTTTCAGGGTCTAAAGTGCAGAGCGTGGTGGAGCTGCTGGTCTTCTCAGAGAGCTCACAGGTGACTAGCCCGTGTGCGTGGGCCTTCGTTCCAGGTAGGTCTTCAGCGTGGAGATGAGCTCGCTCTCCTCCTCCAGCGTCAGGTCCAGATAGTCCTCCTCGTGGCGGGGGATGTCTTCCAGCACCTCGTTCACCAGCTCGTTGTCCTCTGAGGACAAAGCGGAGACATTCTGTTAAAGACCGGAGCTCATGAACAGATCAGCGTACCAGGACGGGCGGAGGAGTCTGGTCTCCAGCAGGGCTGGAACAATATATCGTGCCACGAAATTTTGCGGTACAAAAACTCCACGATACGTGTTGTGGAGGTGACAAACTGTATCTGATATTGTGTTATTAATATTAATCTATTGTGTTTACTAGTAACGCGTATCCGACCACACCTCGACCCACGGACCAAAATCTCCCTCCGCTCAGAAGAAACTAGTCCCGTTTTGGTCCCGATCACGGGACTCCTGCAGGGTTTTGAGCTCTGAACTTTTACTTATGTAAGTCTGGTGTAGAGTTAAGCCTTACCTTATTAAATTAAACCTTTTTGGGGTGGTGAGTAGGATAAACACGGGGAAACTTCTGCTGAGTTCCAGTGTACTTTAATGTCCCTCAACAGTGTAGGATTTTAGAACATCAACACAGCACCTAGTGCCGTACTGTGGCGTATCACTCCACCCAATCTAAACCAGACTAATCACTACAGATAAACTGACTAGTGTCATTATAGTCCCTGATTTACACCAGAATATAAAGAATAGATTTATAAAATAATCAACCCTGAATTACCAAAATAACCTTCTTAACAAAAATAAATCTCTTACACTTATAAGGTGAGCATGAATCAATCTGTTTTATGATGTAAAATTGTTTGTATCTATTTACTTTTATTTATTTATTAAATTTTACTTGTTACATTTCTGGAAAAGAAAAAAGTCAAATCATACATGAGAGAAACTATTCAGTTTGTGTCTAAATATTTGTACTTGTATGAAACTGAAGATCATAATGCAAACCTGACATTTACTTTTAGTTCAGTTTGTGGAAAATGGTTGTCCTGGCTTTCTCTTTAAAACTTAAACAGTTATAAAGCATTACAAACTGGAACAATAGGGCAAACGCACAGCATTGTTTTGTATTTTGTGTCTTTCAAATAAAAGACAATTTTTTCCAGTCATATGTTCCTCATGCAAGGTTGTTAAAAAAATACTGCTATAATATCATATTGTATCGTTATCGTAACCTCAATATCGTGTATCATACCGTATCGTGAGATTAGTGTATCGTTATACCCCTAATATCTGGTAACTGATTCCTCCAGCTCAGCGTTTGTCATGTGCTCCATTTTAGTGATGGATTTAAATTTCTCAGACACAAGCTGAAGATTGGAAAACCTGTCAGACAACTCTTGCAGAACTGTGTCCACAATGACATTAAAAACCATGCACCTAAAGTTCCTCTCGGGTTCCTTTTGATGATAAAGGACACAGGTTGGTCAGCAGAAATTCAAACCATACTGGGCATCTAGGTCTTTGTGCAACAAGAATTTTTAATAGCTTTGAATAAATTGCACATCTTGTTTCTGCCATTTTTCCAATATAAGTCATATTTAGATATGAATCACTTAGTATCAAGTGGCTGTTCCTACACTTCCACCTAATATTAGACCAACCTGTTGGCTTCCCCTGTCTGTCCTGATTCTCTCTCTCTCTTCCTCTCTTCTTTCTTTCCATCCTCACACCTGAATGACATGAACTTTGTGTTAAGGTGGTTTCAAAATACAGCAGTCAAACCACATAAAAGCATTACATTTTAATTTTAAATGATATCCCTGTAGGATATCAGTTACTGATTACACTGCATCTTATCAACTCATCAGACTGAGACACATCACAGCAGCGCTGTATGTTATATCCCAGTGAAGACAATTAAACTCAAGTGCAGCAGCTTCAGGCCGGTGGCTCTGACATCCCACCTGATGAAGGCCCTGGAGCGGCTGCTCCTCCGACATCTCCGCCCCATGGTGAGCCCAGCGATGGACCCACTACAGTTTGCTTACCAACCTGGCATTGGGGTGGATGATGCCGTCATCTTCATGTTACATCGTGCCCTGTCTCACCTGGAGAAACCTGGGAGCACTGTGAGGATCATGTTCTTTGATTTCTCCAGTGCGTTCAATACCATCCAGCCGGCACTTCTGGGAGACAAGCTGGAGAATGCAGGGGTTGACAGTCACCTCACATCCTGGATTCTGGACTACCTCACCAACCGCCCACAGTATGTGAGGACACGGGACCACACATCGGACATGGTCGTCTGCAGTGTGGGGGCCCCGCAGGGAACGGTCCTGGCACCGTTCCTCTTCACCCTCTACACTGCTGACTTCTCCTACAACTCACCAACCTGTCACCTTCAAAAGTTCTCTGATGACTCTGCTATCATCGGCCTCATCACTGATGAAGATGATAGCGAGTACAGAGAACTGTCCCAGGACTTTGTGGACTGGTGCCTGCAGAACCACCTCCAGATCAACGCGGGGAAAACCAAAGAACTGGTGGTGGATTTCCGCAGGTGTAATAAATCCCCCTCGACACCGGTGAACATCCAGGGAAAGGACATTGAGATGGTGACATCTTATAAGTACCTGGGTGTTCACCTCAACAATAAACTGGACTGGACTACTAATTCCTCTGCACTCCACAAAAAAGGCCAGAGCAGACTCTATCTGCTCAGGAGGCTGAGGGCTTTTGGTGTGCAGGAAACACTCCTGAAAACATTCTATAACACTGTGGTGGCATCAGCCATTTTTTACGGAGTGGTCTGCTGGGGCAGCAACATCACAGCTGCAGACAGAAGGAGGCTGGACAAAACCATCAAAAGGGCCGGCACTGTCGTGGGCTGCTCTCTGGACACAGTGCAGGTGGTGGGAGAGAGGAGGATGATGGCTAAGCTGTCATCCATGATGGAGAAGGACTCCCACCCCATGAAGGACCTTCAGAGCGCTGGAGAGCTCCTTCAGCTACAGGCTCCTTCACCCTAGGTGTGTGAAGGAACGCTACAGAAGGTCCTTCCTCCCTGCAGCTGTGAGACTACACAACCAGCACCAGCACAGTAGACCACATACAAACCTGACAATAAATGTACATAAGGGAAATAATGTGCAATATCTTTCATTCACTGCAACGTGCAATTATGTATATATATATCCATCTGTAAATATCCGTCTGTTATCTTTTTCATATACTAATATCTTATTATTTATCTTTATTCTTCTTCTTATTATTATTATTATTATTGTATACCAGTTTACTGTTTATAGTGTTTATAGTGTGTTATTATTATTACTGTGTTACTACTTTTTTCTATTGTTGCCTCTTGTTTTTGCACTATCCCCTTTGCTGCTGTAAACTGCAAATTTCCCCTCTGTGGGACTATTAAAGGTTTATCTTATCTTATCTTATTTTATCTTATCACTCCCGAGTTCTGATAACAGTCTGTACCCTCCAAATAATAATGCACACTCCAAATAATTTCCCCCCGTCACTTAGTGCATAGTACCCACTTTTTGCGCCACTGCATACACAGTAATAGATGAATGGGATATCACATGCGTGCCCAGACTCCCGTCAACACATCCAGTTTTCCTTGGGGGGGCAGAGCGTGTCCATGGGGGGGCACTGCCCACCCCTGACCCCCCCCGCCCCCCTGGTAACGCCCCTGGTTTAAACGACAAATCCTGATCGAAAACAACACCAAGGTTTCTCACAGTTGCACTGGAAGCCATTGCAACACCATCTAATCCCTTCCTAAGATGCTCTGGACCAAGAATGATAACCTCTGTTTTATCTGAATTTAGGAGGAAAAATCGAGGACCGTAACGTCGCCCAGATTGGCGTCACCGGGGCCCCTCCCTGGAGCCAGGCCTGGGGTTGGGGCTCGTAGGTGAGCGCCTGGTGGCCGTGTCTTTGCCCGTGGGACCCGGCCGGGCTCAGCCCGAAACGCCAACGTGGCCCCAGCCGGTGCCATGTGGGCTGGGTAGCAGTCGTGGCAGGGCCTCGACGACCCAATCCCTGGACCAAAACCCTTGCAGTGGGGACATGGAATGTCACCTCGCTGGGGGGGAAGGAGCCGGAGCTTGTGCGTGAGGTTGAGAGATACCGGCTAGAGATAGACGGGCTCACCTCCACACATAGTTGGGCTCTGGAACCCAGCTCCTTGAAAGGGGCTGGACCCTCCACTACTCTGGAGTTGCCCAGGGTGAGAGGCGGCGGGCTGGTGTGGGCTTGGTTATAGCCCCTCAGCTCAGCCGCCATGTGTTGGAGTTCACCCCGGTGAACGAGAGGGTCGCTTCCCTGCGCCTTCGGGTCGGGAAAAGGTCTCTCACTGTTGTTTGTGCCTACGGGCCGAACAGCAGTGGGGAGTACCCGGCCTTCTTGGAGTCCCTGGGAGGAGTACTTGATAGTGCTCCAACTGGGGACTCCATTGTTCTACTGGGGGACTTCAACGCTCACGTGGGCAATGACAGTGATACCTGGAGAGGCGTGATTGGGAGGAACGGCCTCCCCGATCTGAACCTGAGCGGTGTTTTGTTGTTGGACTTCTGTGCTAGTCACAGTTTGTCCATCACGAACACCATGTTCAGGCATAAGGGTGTCCATCAGTGCACGTGGCACCAGGACACCCGTGGACCATTTTCTCTGCCTCCATTGTCGACGCGGCGGCTCAAAGTTGTGGACGCAAGGTCTCCGGTGCCTGTCGTGGCAGCAATCCTAGAACCCGGTGGTGGACACCGGAAGTACAGGATGCCGTCAGACTGAAGAAGGAGTCCTACCGGGCTATGTTGGCCTGTGGGACTCCTGACGCAGTAGATAGGTACCGGCAGGCCAAGCGAGCCGCGGCTCGGGCAGTCCTGGAGGCAAAAACTCGGGTCTGGGAGGAGTTCGGGGAGGCCATGGAGGAAGACTTTCGGTCGGCCTCAAGGAAATTCTGGAGGACTGTTCGGCGCCTCAGAAGGGGGAAGCAGTACTCTGCCGGCACCATTTATGGTGCTGGTGGGGAGCTGTTGACCTTGACTGGGGACATCGTCGGACGGTGGAAGGAATACTTCGAGGATCTCCTCAACCCGACTGACATGCCTTCCACTATGGAAGCAGAGAGTGGGGACTCTGGGGCGTGCTCATCCATCACCCAAACTGAGGTCACTGAGGTGGTTCGTAAGCTCCTCAGAGGTGTTCCAGGCATGTCACTCCTCCCTAGGGAGGTGTTCCAGGCATGTCACTCCTCCCTAGGGAGGTGTTCCAGGCATGTCCCTCCTCCCTAGGGAGGAGTTCCAGGCATGTCCCTCCTCCCTAGGGAGGAGTTCCAGCCATGTCCCTCCGGGAGGAGACCCCGGGGAAGACCCAGGACACGCTGGAGAGACTATGTCTCTCAGCTGGCCAGGGAACGTCTCGGACTCCCCCCTGAAGAGCTGGAGGAAGTGTCTGGGGTGAAGGAAGTCTGGGCATCTCTGCTGAGACTGCTGCCCCCGACCCGGTTTCCGGATAAGCGGCGGAAAATGGATGGATGGATGGATGGATGGATGGATGGATGGATGGATGGATGGATGGATGGATGGATGGATGGATGGATGGATGGATGGATGGATGGATGGATACATCAGCAAAGCAATGAAAGTGTATGCCGTGATTCTTGATTATACTTCCCAACGGCTGCATGTATAAACTGAACAAGATTGGCCCTAGCACTGAACCCTGCGGAACACCAAAACAGACCCTTGACTGTTCTGAAGAAACTTCATGTACATGAACAAACTGGAACCTGTCAGATAGATATGATTTAAACCAACGTAGAGCTGTCCCTTTAATCCCAACAACATGCTCTAACCTGTGCAGTAAAATGCCATGATCTATAGTGTCAAAAGCAGCACTGAGGTCCAGTAGAACCAGTATGGACACTAATACCTTATCTGAGGTCCAGTAGAACCAGTATGGACACGAATCCCTTATCTGAGGTCCAGTAGAACCAGTATGGACACTAATCCCTTATCTGAGGCCATAAGGAGGTCATTCGTGACTGGAACCAGTGCTGTCTCTGTGCTATGATGCATTCTGAACCCTGACTGAAAGACTTCAAACAGATAATTTCTATACAAATAGTCACATAACTGGCTTGAAACTGCCTTTTCCAGAATTTTAGATACAAATGGAAGGTTGTAAATGGGTCTTTAATTAGCTAAGATGTGGAGAGAGCTGGAGGTGGAGCTGAACCTCAGATACTCAGATTCCACTCCTGACAGCTGCAGAGCAATCAGAAACGTTACCTGCTGAGGCCGAGGAGGAGGTGCTGGGCTCCTCGGAGGAGGGGGAGGAGGACGTGGAGGAGGTGGACGGGGGGGACAGCAGCTCCGGGGAGAGGACGCCCTGGTTGTCCAGCAGCAGCTGAGTGGCAGACTGGACGTCTCCATCGGTCAGCTGGAGGGCGGCTTCAGCCGAGGCCTGGTCGAAGCCCAGATACAGCAGCTGCACACACACACACACACACACACACACACACACACCCTCAGAACAGGTGGACTGTATGGAGCCAACTCAAGGCCAAAAGTTTTGCTAATTTGAAAATTTAAATTGTAATTGAAAAACTAAGATTTGAACCTGAAAATTCAAGTTTTGATCATGAACTTATTTTTTACAGTTTAAATTTTTTTTTTTCAGTTTCACATCTTTTTTTTTCAGTTTTAGATCTTTTTTTCAGTTTCACATCTTTTTTTTCAGTTTCAGACTTTTGGCCCTGATCTGGTGTAGGGGGAGTGGCATCAACGGAGAGGGGCGTGGCATCAACTGAGAGGGGCGTGGCATCAACTGAGAGGGGCGTGGCATCATGAGTGACAGCATAACAGAGAAGGCTGAGGACCTTTCTCAGTCATGTTGCCTTCAGGAAAAGTAGGTTGCAGAAGTTATCAGTAGAAGTATGATTCAACACTGTATATACACCATATTCACGTGGTTGGCAGTGGAAAAAACTGACACTAGTGACACATTTCTGTTTACAAAGCTGTTTTAGACCGTACTACATTTCCCACTTCCACATACTACCATGAACGCATCGCAGTATCGTTTGCGATGGCATCCGCATCGCAAACGATACTGCGATGCGTTCATGGTAGTATGTGGAAGTGGGAAATGTCAAACTTTAAAGTGTGGCTGTTGAACTGTACAGTCTGGCATAGTTTATTGCTTTTATACTGCAATTGGTGCCAAGATCTGAAACTGAAAAAAAGATGTGAAACTGAAAAAAAGATGTGAAACTGAAAAAAAGATCTGAAACTGAAAAAAAAATAATTTTAACTGTAAAAAAATAAGTTCCTGATCAAAACTTGAATTTTCAGGTTCAAATGTTATTTTTCCAATTAGCAGCGTGACAGGTACCTGCTCCACCATCTCCGGGGCGACGGCCCCGTCTCCGAGGCTGCTGGAGGTCTGAGCCGCCTGGCTGGAGTCCAGGAGGATCTGAACACAGAGAGAACAGAAGAGAGGACCAATAGATGCAGCCGGAAGCTCAGAAAACACTTCTAACAAAACATGAGAGCAGATCAGATCAGATCAGAAACACTCAGGATCCACCAGTGTCACCAGCTGGAACCGTATAGAGGGAATGCTCATGATGTCACGGACTGTGTTTCCATGCATCAATAACCCTTTTAAAACCCGACTATTGGCAATAACCCGAATTTGCACATCCATGTAAACACCAATAACCCCTTTGAATAACCCGAATTTGCTCATATTCAGGTTTTTAAAAACCCCAATATGAGCCCTGGGTTACTCCTTTTAAAACCTGAATATTGGGTCATGTAAACACCAAACGGAATATCCCCATCAAACGGAACAGGAATTAGTTTTCTGCACATGCTCTGTTCACAAGGAATCCTGGTCTTTTGAGTCCAGGAAGTTCTTATAAACACGGAGAAACCAAGACCAGGAGGAGACTAATCACTTCATAAATGTAATGAAGGATATGAACATTTCTGCATTTGTAGACAGTAGAAAGTACCGGATAGAAGATTTACAAGAAGGTGAGAGAAAAGCTGCGCGAAGCAGCATTTGTTTAGAATTTGGATACAGGAAGAAGAAGCAGAAATGACGGGAATTGCGTCATGATGTTCTCCGTGCGTCGCTGGTTTGATCCAGATATCCTGAATGATTAATTACCATGTAAACGGAATATTCTGAATGTTTCAGTAACCGGAATATTAGCAATAATCCGAATTTTGACTGCATGTAAACGTAGTAACAGATGCGACTTCACAGCGGGTTACGCCCACTGAGTGTCAGAAAGACTGAGTGGCAGAAAGACTGAGTGGCAGAAAGACTGAGTGTCAGTGTAAACTTTCAGTTTGAGCAACTGGAAAACATCTAAAATGGGAAAGAGCTGTTGTGCGATCGACTGTACTCATAGATTTAGCAAGAAATCAGAGTTATCGTTTCACAGACTGATGAAAAATAAGCTTAAGAGAGACAAATGGATCGCTGCAATTCACAGAAACAACTGGATTCCAGACACCAAAATGTGGATTTGTGGTTCCTATTTTATATGCAGCTGGTAGCTCAGAAAAGCCTTCTAACAAAGACGTGAGAGCAGATCAGATCAGTAACTCTCAGGATCCGTGTCACGGCTGGAACCGTATTCTTAGATTTTTACGACTCAACTTTCTTTGTGGTAAAACAGAATGTATCAACTTGAAAGTGAGACCCAGGGAAAAGCAAGAGGACTGACGTGGTAAGCCTTGTCCACATCTCCGCCAGCGTGGTGCAGAGCTGCAGCTGCCTCTCTCCTGGAGAATCCCAGCTCCATCAGGGTGGAGATGGCCTCCATCCTGGTCCTCTTCTTCTGCCTCTCCCTCTGGGTCAGCTCCTGCCGCTCCTGAACCCAACACAGGAAACAAGGTCAGGACGACACTTTCTCAACCTTAAAGCAGCACAATGCTAACTTTCAGTTTTTGTTGAGTTTGGCGGCTCCTTTGGACAAAAGCGGTAGTGCTTTACCAGAAAGAACAGTACATTTCCCATGAGCACCAGCCGGAAAAACTCCCGTCCCCGTCACTGCATTTGTTTTATTTTGAATGCAAGTTCATTTTGAAACCATGCATTGTGCAAACTTAATGAAATTGATATTGACCTACTTTTAATAAAACATGCCATAATGACAAAGCACCACTTTCCACCAAGATTTCCTTATTTGAATATTATATTAAGCATTGAGCACAAGCATTTCAGTCCATAGTAGCCAGTTTGATGTTATAAATAAGCAACCAAAATATTAACCATAAGCTCCTTTATTAATAACATCTGTGCATAATATCAGCAAAACAAAACAATCACGAATTATAGGAGGCTTAGAAGTTCCATCTGAAAAGCAAAGTCCTCACTTATTCAAATGAAAAAAATGTCAGACCAATAGAAGCCTAATGATGTAAACAAGTCATCTGTACAACGGAGGTTAATAATAATGTGACAAACATTAACACTGTGCAACACTGGCAAAAAATCCAAAGTAAAAAACATCTCCAACAGAGATTAACATGTACAAACACTATGCATCGTTAACCAACTAAAACAAGGCTACCAAGCATCTTAAACTTAAATGCGATATGCATTCTCTGCACACATTACAAATAAAAATCGCACCTTGTGTGAACGCATTCCTGGCATGTCTGTCTGTGTGTCTGCCTGTATCTGTTAGCTGTTATTAACTGTTCCGTTTTTTCCCCACTTATTCCACCGAACACCGAAAGTGTTTTTTTTGCTATTTTCGGCCGAACATTCGGTGCTTCACTATTATTAAAAAAAAAAAAAAAAAAAAAAAAAAATTCAACAAACACCCCCTTTTTTTAAATATGACAAGGGGCCACATAAAAGCTCCTGGCGGGCTGCTGTAAACCATGATCAGCAATATTAAAATAATAAAAGGCTTGCAATATTTCAGTTGATTTGTAATGAATCCAGAATGTATGACATTTTTGCATTACAGAAAATAAAGGACTTTATCACAATATTCTAATTTTCTGAGACAGTCCTGTAATGTTTTCTTTTTGATTATGTGAAAAGTGGTGTTGTTAACCTTTTTTTTTTTTTTTCTTTAATCATTGTTTCTGTGTTCATTTTGAAAAAATAAAAATTATAAATAATAATTAAAAAAAAAAAAAATGTTTGGGAAGAGTTTGAATCCCAGCTCCAGCGGTCACCTGTCGGCGGTTGCTGATGTGCATGGCGGCCTCCTGCAGGTCTCCCTGACACGCCCGGAGCCCCAGCCGAGCTTCTCTCTCCGTGAAGCCCAGAGCCATCAGCTGAGACATCTTCTCTGAGTCCGGACAGAGCCGGCCGTACAGCGTCTCCACCTGACAGAGGGACAGAAGCTCGGCTCACGGAAACACCCAACAGACTCGCTGCTGGGGAAGCTGAACCGACGGAGCCGGACCTACTTTGGACAGCTGCAGGCGCGCCTGAGAGTCGTTTCCTTCGATGTAGGAGAGCAGGGTCTGGAGGAGGTACAGACGGAGGAACAGAGCATCCTCCCTGCCCGTGTTACCCTGGCAACACAGGAAACAAATACCAGCAAACAGCATCAACATTAGGGGTGGGTAAATTTAAAAATAAAATAAAACTTGCTTCTTTGCTTAATTATACTGTTATTGTTATTATTGAAGTCTTTTTGGAAGGGAAAAAAAGAATAATAGACTGATCCGATGATCTTTTACTGGGTTGATATCAGACATTAAAGGAGCATGAGGCTCCTTTTAAGAAATGAGACTCTAGCGCCACCCTTCACCACGACGGCCGTCGGGGGTACTGCAGCCAACAGTGAAGCCGGCGCGGGAGAACGGGGAGAACGCACATGCAGCGTCATTTGACGTCACATCCGCAGGACAGCGCGGGAAATTCCGGTCACAATTGCAGCACATTTTGCAGCACACAGCCTGTTCAAGGCAACGGAGAGATACACTAGAGGGATCATTCTTTTTGGTTTGGAACGCTTCATCTGACATTATTACTAGAAAACTTAAAAGGTATAAGAATTTTTTTCATAAATCCTGCCTCAATCCTGCCTCATGCTCCTTTAAGGTAGCAGATAAAAAAAAAAAAACGAGCGGCAAAATAAGGCGCAAATATTTAAGTTGTACTGTATCTAGTGTTGTATGATGATGCATGATCCATCCACACACGTTCACAACACTTCCACAACGATGTGGGGAGAGGGGCGATCACGCCCACTTAGGAGACAGGAAGTGGAGACCATTTCATACCATTGGCAGAAACGGTAATGCATGATCTTCTGTATAGAGGATCTTTGGCGCGGCGCAAACCGCGCTCTATGTGAAAGCAGCTTAAGTTGTGCCAGGCAGAACTAAAATACAACAGCAACACGACAAACCTGCGGATCATGTTGACACAGAACTGTCATGTGTTTTTTTTATATTAACTTTTGTACTACAGTAAAATGCACAAGTGAGCCATTACGGTGCTGCTAAGTTTAATTGCTCAGTTCATTTCTATGTGAAGTAATATGCCACGTGTTATAGGCATGAAAATAAAAATAATGAAAAATTGCCAACAGGTATTTGTGTATTTCTACGTCTTACTGAATCGATATCGAAGCTTTTAAATCAATATCTAATCGAAATCTAATCGAAACCTAAAGAATCGAATCGTGAGGTTCTTAACAATACCCAGCCCTAACATGTGCAATTTCTTGGTTCCTGGTTGCTCTTAACCTCTTCTTTTTATGTGTTATACAGTACAGAGTTTTTGTAGTAACATTTTAATATGGGCATTTTAATATCCTTAACCTGCTTCTCCACTTTTAGAACCAGTGCAACATCTGATCTAGTGTGTGACCCCAATACTGTCCAGACAGAGGGGGTTCCTACATGTCTGTGGGGACTAGAGGGCTGCATGGGGATCGGGTCCCGCCAGGTCCCGCGGGACCCAACGCAGATCTGGCGGGAGCGGGAGGTTTGGACTTTGCAGGAGCGGGTGACTAAAAAGAACACTGCAGGATCAGGATGTAGCCTAGCAACAAGATGGAAATCAATGACGTGGAAAATAAACCTCAAACAAGGTCTTTACAAAACAAAGACAAAGCAAGTCGGATATTTGGAGAAACTGTGTTTAGTGTCTGTGGAGCATCTTGGAAGAGAGACGGGGGATTGGAACCTCAGTCAGTCGGTAGCATTCTCTTCCTCTACAGATATGTAATGTCCAAGTGGTTCATTTGTTAAATTAATTCGTTAACTTTGTTTATTTTATGTTATGTATTAGTGTTATTTGAGCCGCTCACAGCTGCTCTCGTTGCTATAACCTCAACCACATAACTGATGCGCGAAAGACAAAATAGCTTGTGCGATGACGACAATGATGCATCTAACTTTGTGTCAGGTGACCTATGAACTGTCAATTATCCATCAAGCTCCACAATGATCATGTTAACATTAAATCAGATAGATTTGTCCAGGACAACATTTCTCTTGCGGGACGGGAGAAGACACTAAATCAATGCATCTCTATTATTGTGCGGCATCAATTCTCAGAGTTCTGCGGGAGCTGGCGGGAGTGGAACACACACAGCGCGGGCGGTAATGGTCAGAAATGCAGTGGGAGCGGGATGAAAACAGTGCCGCTATAGCAGCGCTCTAGTGGGGACCACCTTGTCCGTGTCAGGTGCACGGTGTGCAGTGTTGGTGGAGGTTTGTGAAGCCTCTTCTCACCTTGATCATGAGCAGCCGCTGCTGATGTTCTCCATAACACTGCAGGAAACCTTCCTCGGCTCTCTGCAGCCGGGTCCTGCTGTCCTCCAGGCAGGACAGCGCCTCCAGGGATCTGTAACACCACACCACGTCCAGCTGAAGGACGGCGTAGTTGTCCACGGAGCTGAGCAGAGCCGAGCCGCACTGACTGGTCAGGAGAGAAGTGTGTAAGAACAAGCCCTCGCTGCTGCTCTGGAGCTGAGCAGAGGGAAGCAAGCACGCATGGCATAGCTCAATATGGGAGGTACATGTGAGAGACAGGTTCATGGTTTCAGGTCTTCCAAGCACCTGAAGCTTCAACGACACCTTGAGAAGACGCACGGTCCTTCTTGAGCCAGCAATAGTGCATAAATGTTATTTATATACAACTTATGTTATTTTTTTTTTTTTTAACAATAAAGTTGCCATTTGTGAACATTCAGTATTTCTTTACAGTTAACATGATCCATTTGTCTTGTAACATAAGAAATGAAATGATGAGGAATCGGAGTAAATAACTGTGGTGTAACTGTTTAGAATTCAATTAAATCTTCCTGTGTGATTAGTGTGAAGACGAGTTGACCCGGTCCCTCTTCAGGGAACTAAAGGCTGATTTATGGTTCCGGCGTGTGCTCCAACTTTCTAATTGCGGGGTAAAGGGGAGGTAATTATCAGACCTTTTGCCAATTGTTCAAATCTTTATAATTATAATCTACAATTAAGGTAATATTATGGAAACAACACACGCTTTCTTTTACAGTCCAGTTTCACTTAAATTACTGAGTAAAACCCAGGTAAACATTCCTGTACTTATTGGGTAAATACTTAGGAAATAGAATTACTGGGCAAGTAACTACAAGGTAAGTACCTGGATTACCAGGTAAAACATGGTAACTATCAGGTTAATTACAAGGTCAATAGAGTTATTTACACCCTCGGGGGTACATGCACCAATCCATTGATAATACATAAATCAATAATGAATGGGTAAATACCCGGTAGTTATCCATGAAATGTATAGTAAATACAAGGTAACTACATGGTCATTGAAGTGTAATTAGCTGCTAACTACCTCAAATATAGGTTATAATTTCCTGGTAGTTTGCAGAAAAATACTTAATAATTAGCCGGTACTTACTTAGAAATAATTCATGTAATTTCACAGTAATTACATGGTAAATTGACTGGTAGTTACCAATATTAACCTAGTAAATACCTGTAATTTCCCTCATAGTTCCCATCTAATGTCTTTGTAATTACCTAGTAATGTTTAGTTTAAACAACCAGGTATTTACCATGTAATTACATGGTAAATACACATAATTACATGGTACAAGAAAATACGTAATAATTACCTAGTACTTACTGGGTAAATTACCCGGTAGTTACCATGTAATTACCTTGTAAATACAAGGTACTACTAGGTAATTACAGTGTAATTACCATGGTATTACCTGGTTATTGCTGTACTGTAAAAGAAAGGGTTACCGAAAATTGTTGTTTTTTCCAGTGATGAGTCTTGTTTTAAGTGTAATGAGATTTTTTTTTACTAAAATGAGACATTTTAACTAGAAATAAGACAAATATTCTTGTTAAGATTGTGAGTTTTTGCAGTGATCCATGTTACTTATCCTGTGAAGGACAGAGTCATATTGATAAGTTCAGAAAAGTGTTTTTTATTGTTGTGTTTTGATGTATTTGATGTAAGCCCAGTGGATATTTAAAGCTTACAGAAGGCTGCATTTAACTGCTGCTATGTCATTCCTGCAGTATTTCTGCAGCTGTTTTGGTCACTGCTATTATTTGTAATATATTATATTATTTGTAATCAGCACAAATTATCTGTCCCCATATGATTAAATCCACCCTGATTTTTTTTTACAACTCCAGTACTGTGTGCCCCCCCCCATTAAAGCCAGTCCCTCCAGGTGTGGGCGAGCAGCCCCACGTACCTGAACTGCTGGTCGGCCTGCAGCAGGTGACTCAGCGCGTTGTCGTACTGCCTCCTCTTCATCAGAGAGCGGCCTTTCTCGTGGAAGCCCATGGCCAGGATCAGAGCCTGAACACACACATGACAGTGCTGGGAGCGGCCGGCAGCGCCCCCTGCTGCTGGGGGGCTGTTTGTGTCTGAAGGCTGATTATATTCATGTACACTAATCCCTGGCTAGAACGCCGTTCACCTTTCACGTCTCGCTGCTTCACGGATTTGCATTGTGCATCGTGTTCTGCATTCTGATTGGCTAAACAGTCTCCCCGCTTCTTCACTTCCTGTGTCAATAACGTTGGTTGCTTAGCAACAAGCTGAGAACGGCCAATGAGCTTCAGCAGCAGCTCAAGAACGGGACCTTTGATGAATCCTTCATTACAGTCTCAGATATAATCCATGGTGTATGTCGGTTTATTACGACGGAGTATTAGGGCCAAACTAAGACAAAAAAAAATGGAAATTACAAGAATAAAGTCATAATTTAATGAGAATAAAGTCGTACAATTAGGAGAATAAAGTCATAATGTTGCGAGAATAAAGTCGTAATATTACGAGAATAAAGTCGTAATTTATGAGAATAAAGTCGTAATATTACGAGAATATAATTTATGAGAACTCTAACAGGAAAAGCTTCTTCTCCCTATGTTAAAATGAGGAATATTGAGCATCTTGTGAAGTTATATTAATATATTTAATATTACGACTTTATTCTCGTAATTTCCTTTTTTTTTTTTTTTTATCTTAGTTTGGCCCTGATACTCCGTCGTAGTTTATAACAATCTTTTTGCCCAGAAGAAAAAAGAGCGACAACAACGACCCATAACCATGTTCTTCTCTGGAAAAAACACATTTAGAAGAAAAAGATGCTACAGAGCGAGTCAGGATGGAGCGGCAGTCCAATCTGTCCTACTGTACTTATTGTATTTTTTTTTTAATAATCATTTTTCATTTTCTCCCGTTTAAATCCAATTACTGGGATCACGGTGGGCGGGGCTGATCTCCGCAATTTGAAGCTTTGTATAATAATTGTAAAAAAAAAAAAAATGGTCGCTACTTCGCGGATTTCACTCATCATGGGTTCTTTTTGGAACGAAACCCCCGCCAAAAACCAGGGATTACTGTACAGGACTGTCTCAGAAAATATGAATATTGTGGATTTTCTGTGATGCAATTACAAAAACAAAAACGTCATACATTCTGGATTCATTACAAATCAACTGAAAAGCCTTTTATTATTTTAATATTGCTGATCATGGCTTACAGTTTAAGAAAACTCAAATATCCTATCTCAAAAAATTAGAATATTCTGGGAATCTTAATCTTAAACTGTAAACCATAATCAGCAATATTAAAATAATAAAAAGGCTTACAAGGCTTGAATCTAGAATGTATGACATTTAAATAAATAAATCTAAATCTAAAAAAGAAAATTTTAAAAATCTAGTTTTAAATCCACAAACCTGTCAACCAGAGATGAGACATGACAGACACACACCTTCTTCTCCGTGTGGGGGATCCTCAGCGGGTTCCCCTTCTGGTCTGCTATCTCCAGGTAGGGGCTGGAGTCCGGGTCCTCGCTGCCGTCTGACGGACACACGGACACACGGACAGACCATCACTTTATCAGGACTAACAAACGTGCAGCAGTCGGGACTTGAGCGGTGAAAGGAGGATTTCAAGAATTCTACTGCAAAAACTAGAGATGCACCAAACCACCGCCAGGGCGTGTGTTCCCACTCACACCCAGGTAAGTCGTCTCTAATGCACTTTTCCACTAGCACCTACTCAGCCCGACTCCACTCGCCTCGGTTTGGTTCTTCTCCACTAGGGGTCTAAGTACCGAGTTGATACTTTTCTGTATCTATTCTGCCGAGGTTCTAAGCTGCTGAGTCGGCTGTATCTGACATCATCACACTACAGGCCACCGATTGGTCGGGGGGTTGGAGTCAGACGTCTGAGTCAGGAGGAGGAAATCAGAGAAAGAGACTCTGACGGATTCTGGTTCATTTTATTCAACCATAATGATGATCCAACTCTGAGGGTCAGATGTTCATAAACCTGGTGCTGAGGAGAGAATTAAAAAGGGATCTAGACGGAGATAAGGAACGACCAGATCTACCAGGAACTCTGTCTCTTCATAGCTGCTCACGGCTCCAGCTGACTTTTCAGCAGCACAGAGACAAACTACATTTTTAAAAAAGCGTTGCCGCTTGAAGTTTCTCTCACTCTCATTTTTTAACTTGATATCAAACACAAGCCACAGACCCAGCAGCACATCTATCATCTCCTCCAGGTTCTACATCTTTAGTGTTGTTGTCTTCTCCGTTTAGATACACAATCAAATACGTCACAGCAGCTTCTCCAACCTCCTACTTCTGCTCCAGGAGCTGAATTGTAGTGGAAAAGAAACCAGGCCGAGTCGAGCCGAGTAGGTGCTGGTGGAAAAGCACCATTAGAATCTCTAGAGTGAAATATTGCACTTTGCCTCAGCCTGCAATAAAACAGTGGTCAATTCATGATACTTTCTCATCTCCTTATTTTTATACCTAATAATACAATGTCAGTGATGTGTAAATGAGACAACAATATTCAGTGCGTTTACGTGGGAAGTTTAATTCCTCTTTAATTCAGAATTATAATTAAATCCAATTTAAAATGAGTAAAAATGACCATGTAAGCACCTAATTCTGAATGAAAATGGCCATTCTGAATTAAACTTAATTCTGAAGTAAGTGTCTGGTTTATTCTGATTTTAAATCTGAATATAATAATTCCAGATCATGTTTACACTCATTCCTCTTTAAATTAATCCCGGTCTTTCTTTCTGCTCGTTCCCTCGCCCGTCTGTCTCCATGATCTTATATTCCACTGGGCTGGTTTTCCAAACAAAGTTTCCAGATGCAGCAGCAGTAAACGCTGGTCAAGAGCAGAGAACATTTATTTAAGAAATAGAAATCATTAAAAGAACACATGGAAACAGGAAACATCAAACTAGTGAGCTTTTCAAAGTTGTAGCTGCTAAGTTAGTTTTTCTTCCGGTAGTTTAACTTCCGGTCCCCCCCCTATCCAATCAGAACCTTCCCAACCCCCAGACCTGGAGAGGATTTGGAGAAAGACCATCAAACGTGTTTCCATGGAAACCTCCATTCAGAATTACTATTTCCATGTGAAGTCTAAGGAAAATAGTTTAATTCTGAATGATTGAATTCAGAATAATTAATTCAGAATTAAAAACACCATGTAACCGAGGCCAGTGAAGAATTGATAGATTTCAGGCTGTGATGGGCAGATACTGCATCTCTAGCCTGGACCGTGGCCAGCGTAGTTCATGTTCGGGGGGGGGGGGGGGGTTACCTCTCTCTGACAGGATCTGGAAGCCCTTCTGGGTCCTCTGCAGGCTCTCGCTCTGGTTCCTCCTCTCCTCCTCCTCCCGGGCCAGCAGCTCGGCGTCGCTCCCCTTCAGCACCATGATCTTACTGTGGTTCTTCACCCCCTGCTGGTCCAGGGGCCGGTCTGAAACACAGGCATGGGGTTGAGCGGGGCCCGGCCGTAAAGGTCTGGTCCTGGGGGGGGGGTGACACTAGCCTGCAGTCAGAGTCCTGCCGTTCAGGATCAGCTTGATGTGTCTGTAGCCCAGCTGCTCCCCGATCCTGCAGCACAAGCACACACTCAGCACACACTCAGCACACACTCAGCACACACTCAGCACACACCAGGCAGGTGGAGGCAGGAGGGGGGGGGTCACCGTCACCCACCTGTCCAGCACCTGCTGCACCGCCACGTCCAGCCGGGTCTCCAGGGAGCTCCTCAGCCTCTTCCCCTGCAGGCACACACAGTCACTGCTAGGGCTGCAACCATTCGTCCACGTTGTCGACAAAAATTGATAATCAAAATTGTCGACAATTAATTCCATTGTCGCCAGACGTGTTTTTCCAACGGAGTGAGGCGTCTCACTTCAATACAATCTCTGCCGAGAGTCGCGCATGCACGACAGCGTCTCTGCAGCTGCGGCTAATAAAACTTCAGAAGTTTGGGAGCATTTTAGCCTTGATACGGCGAATAAAAAGATGACTTGCAGGGTTTGCAAAAAGCCGACGTTGCTTTTCACCGGAGCACGTCGGTAATGCATTTGAAAATGCACGTCGGAGTGTTAAACGAAAAGGACCCCCCTTGGTAAGATATTAAGCGTATTTTGGCTTTAAAATAGAGCTTTAATGTTATGCCTGACTGTGTCTGACAAAAGTATTTTAAATTAAATTAAGTCAGATATCTGGAGAAACTGCGTTTAGTGTCTGTGGAGCATCTTGGATGAGAGACGAGGGATTTGGGACGCAGTCGGTCAGCAACATTCTCTCCCTCCACAGCAATAATGGCCAAGCCATTCATTTGTTAAATGAATTCGTTTAATTCTTAACTTTGTTTGTTTTATGTTATTTATTAGTGTTATTTGAGCCACTCACAGCCTACTCGTTTATATAACCTCAATCACATAATGCAGCGCGAAAAATGAAAAAAAGCTTGTGCGCTGATGACAATGATGGATTTGCATCAGTCAGGTGCTTATGAACTGTCAATTATCCATCAAGCTCCACAATGATCATGTTAACATTAGATCAGATAGATTTGTCTGGACTTTTCTCTTGCGGGACGGGAGAAGACACTAAATCAATGCATCTCTATTATTGTGCGCCGTGCGGGCATGAATTCTCAGAGTTTTTGCGGGAGGGGCGGGAGTGGAACACACGTTGCAGGCGGTAATGGTCAGAAATGCAGCGGGAGCAGGATGAAGAAAACAGTCCCGCTATAGCAGGGCTCTAGTGCCATCTTTCTTGTGTTTATTATCATTTGCCACATAATTAAATCAAACTCATACTAAATTTAAAAAAAATGACTAATTATCCGATTAGTCGACTAATCGTTTCAATAGTCGGTGACTAGTCGACTATTAGAATAGTCGTTAGTTGCAGCCCTGCTCACTGCTTTATCCTCCGATACACTCCCTCTGACTTCCTCTGACCCCCCCCACCCCCACCACCTCTGCTTGTTTAGCTCCATGTGTTCCTTGAGGACCCAGCCCTGGCTAGGGCAGAGACACGGGCGTGTCAGCTTCACCTGGTTTCCGTCTCGGGGCAGCAGCAGCTCCAGCGTGGCCACACCGGTCTCCCTGAACACCCTGTTCCGGTTCCCCCTCTTCACCGCCTGGGCTCGGATGGTCTCCAGGGCGACGCCCACCTCCTCCACCGGCAGCCCCACCAGGGGGGCGTAACGCAGCGCCAGCTCCTGGTGGGAGGACAGGAAGAGCGGGGATCTATCAGAAACACTGATGCCCTTCAAACCTGCTCCCCGTTTCTTTAATCCAGCATCACTAAGACTGAAATAAAACTGATGTTCCCCCACGGATCAGGAAATAAAGACATGTTTGGTTATTTCTGGGCACATAAAAGTTTTAGTTTTTCGCTCTTCCAAGATTCGTCTTTAATTCATGGCGTTTGTTTCTAGATTACCATATTGGTGTTTTTTGCATTGAAATAAGACTGAAAAAGTGGGGGTCGTCTTCCATTCAGGGTGTTGACATTATACCCATCACAACGCTAGATGGAGCCAGATATCTTTAAAGCCAATGCTGAACTTTACTCCCCAGGACAAAGTGAACTAGTCACGAAGAAGAAAAATAAAAACAGCGGTAAGAAAGAAAAGAGAAGAAAATAAGAGAAGACATAACAGAAAATGGAGAAACGTAGCGACAATCAGGAGAAAAGTGGGTGGAAGTTCGGCAGGTTAACCGGCAGCTGAGGAGAAGTTATGATGCAAACTTCAAGATGATGATTTGAATGAGGCAAAATATCAGGCTTTTTCTCTCGAATATATTGTTATAATCATTGGTTTCAGATGTACTGTAATTATTTTCTGTATAAAAATTGAATATGGTGTTCAAAAAGTCTTTTTTCAAAGTTGAGTCTTGAAAAAGAGGGTCGTCTTATAATCAGGGTCGTCTTATATTCGGGCCAATACGGTACTAAGACTGAAATAAAACGGATGTTTCTCCACGGATCCCCCCCAAAGGAAATAAAGACATGTTTGGTTATTTCTGGGCACATAAAAGGGTTCGTTTTTAGCTCTTCCAGATTGGCCTTTAATTCGTGGCGTTTGTTTCTAGATTACTTTGAGAGTTTCAGAACATGTGGAACCAATCTTCGTGGTTTCCCAGTAGGGATGCCCCGATACCGATACCGGTATCGGCCCCGATATCAATACTGGTATCGGCCCAGATATCGATACTGGTATCGGCATCAGGGCCGATACTGCTCTCAGATACTCGTACTCGTAATTCTCCGATACCACGCACCGATACTTCATTGTTGTTGTAGTTACTAGTTAGTGACTCTAGGGGGAGATGTTGAGCTGCAGTCAGTGGTGATGAGAAGAGAGTGATACATGAGTGAGAAGAGAGTGATACATGAGTGAGAAGAGAGTGATACATGAGTGAGTAGAGAGTGATACGTGAGTGAGAAGAGAGTGATACATGAGTGAGAAGAGAGTGATACATGAGTGAGAAGAGAGTGATACATGAGTGAGAAGAGAGTGATACATGAGTGAGAAGAGAGTGATACATGAGTGAGAAGAGAGTGATACATGAGTGAGAAGAGAGTGATACATGAGTGAGACTGGCAGCACCGTTTCAGGCAAGATAGCAACAATTAATGCAGTGGGACGTCAGCAGTTGGACATATTTCAGAATAAGAGACGATGACAGAAGCAAGACAGACTGAAGCTACTGCTGCTAAGGTGTCAAGAGGAGGAAAGGAGAATACGTGGTTTAATACCAGCAACTTGATAAAACATCTCAAGACGCATCATAAAGCTGAGGATACAGAGTTTGCTATTAATACTGCAAGACCACAACAGCAACATTAGCTCAGGTTCTGAGAAAGAGACAGACAATGGTAAAAGACAAGTTAAAATAACAGAGGCTCTAAGCTGTTATCTAGCGCTGGATGAGCAGCCACTGTCAGCTGGAGAAGACCAAGGATTTCACAGTCTTCTCCACGCACTCCAGCCGCGATATGATATTTCATTGATATGTTATATGTTTGATATTTTCTTAAATGGGAAGACAGTGCCATGGTGGAGACTTTTTATTTACACAGAATGATTATTTTTTTTGTCTAAAATAGTTCTACTCATTCTCCTCATTATAACACAGGGAGAAGATGCTCTTCCTGTTAAGAGTTCTCATAAATTATATTCTCATAAATTATATTCTCATAAATTATATACTCATAAATTATATACTCATAAATTATATTCTCATAAATTACGACTTTATTCTCATAATATTACGACTTTATTCTATTACGAGTTTATTCTCGCAACATTATGACTTTATTCTCGTAATTTTACGACTTTATTCTCATAATATTATGACTTTATTCTCGTAATTTTACGACTTTATTCTCGTAATTTTACAACTTTATTCTCATTATATTATGACTTTATTCTCGTAATTTCCAATTTTCTTTGTCTTAGTTTGGCCCTAATACTCCATCGTAGTACTCTGTATCGGCAAGTACACAAATTAAAATACTCGTACTCGGTGTGAAAAAACTGGTATCGGGGCCTCCCTATTTCCCAGTGTATTTCCCAAGTCCAGGCTTAACTCTCCAGCCGGACGGCTTCCTCCGGGTGTTTCTGCAGCGCTGCTTTCCTGACCTGCATGTGTTTCTGCAGCACTGCTTTCCTGACCTGAATGTGTTTGTGCAGCGCTGCTTTCCTGACCTGCATGTGTTTCTTGCAGCGCTGCTTTCCTGACCTGCATGTGTTTGTGCAGCGCTTCTTTCCTGACCTGCATGTGTTTCTGCAGCGCTGCTTTCCTGACCTGCATGTGTTTCTGCAGCGCTGCTTTCCTGACCTGCATGTGTTTCTGCAGCGCTGCTTTCCTGACCTGCATGTGTTTCTGCAGCGCTGCTTTCCTGACCTGCATGTGTTTCTGCAGCGCTGCTTTCCTGACCTGCATGTGTTTCTGCAGCGCTGCTTTCCTGACCTGCATGTGTTTCTGCAGCGCTGCTTTCCTGACCTGCATGTGTTTCTGCAGCGCTGCTTTCCTGACCTGCATGTGTTTCTGCAGCGCTGCTTTCCTGACCCGCATGTGTTTCTGCAGCACTGGTTTCCTGACCTGCATGTGTTTGTGCAGCGCTGCTTTCCTGACCTGCATGTGTTTCTGCAGCGCTGCTTTCCTGACCTGCATGTGTTTCTGCAGCGCTGCTTTCCTGACCTGCATGTGTTTCTGCAGCGCTGCTTTCCTGACCTGCATGTGTTTGTGCAGCGCTGCTTTCCTGACCTGCATGTGTTTGTGCAGCGTTGGTTTCCTGACCTGCATGTGTTTCTGCAGCGCTGCTTTCCTGACCTGCATGTGTTTGTGCAGCGCTGCTTTCCTGACCTGCATGTGTTTCTGCAGCGCTGCTTTCCTGACCTGCATGTGTTTCTGCAGTGCTGCTTTCCTGACCTGCATGTGTTTGTGCAGCGCTTCTTTCCTGACCTGCATGTGTTTCTGCAGCGCTGCTTTCCTGACCTGCATGTGTTTCTGCAGCGCTGCTTTCCTGACCTGCATGTGTTTCTGCAGCGCTGCTTTCCTGACCTGCATGTGTTTCTGCAGCGCTGCTTTCCTGACCTGCATGTGTTTGTGCAGCGCTGCTTTCCTGACCTGCATGTGTTTGTGCAGCGCTGCTTTCCTGACCTGCATGTGTTTCTGCAGCACTGCTTTCCTGACCTGAATGTGTTTGTGCAGCGCTGCTTTCCTGACCTGCATGTGTTTCTTGCAGCGCTGCTTTCCTGACCTGCATGTGTTTGTGCAGCGCTTCTTTCCTGACCTGCATGTGTTTCTGCAGCGCTGCTTTCCTGACCTGCATGTGTTTCTGCAGCGCTGCTTTCCTGACCTGCATGTGTTTCTGCAGCGCTGCTTTCCTGACCTGCATGTGTTTCTGCAGCGCTGCTTTCCTGACCTGCATGTGTTTCTGCAGCGCTGCTTTCCTGACCTGCATGTGTTTCTGCAGCGCTGCTTTCCTGACCTGCATGTGTTTCTGCAGCGCTGCTTTCCTGACCTGCATGTGTTTCTGCAGCGCTGCTTTCCTGACCTGCATGTGTTTCTGCAGCGCTGCTTTCCTGACCTGCATGTGTTTCTGCAGCGCTGCTTTCCTGACCTGCATGTGTTTCTGCAGCGCTTCTTTCCTGACCTGCATGTGTTTCTGCAGCGCTGCTTTCCTGACCTGCATGTGTTTCTGCAGCGCTGCTTTCCTGACCTGCTTGTGTTTCTGCAGCGCTGCTTTCCTGACCTGCATGTGTTTGTGCAGCGTTGGTTTCCTGACCTGCATGTGTTTCTGCAGCGCTGCTTTCCTGACCTGCATGTGTTTGTGCAGCGCTGCTTTCCTGACCTGCATGTGTTTGTGCAGCGCTGGTTTCCTGACCTGTATGTGTTTCTGCAGCGCTGCTTTCCTGACCTGCATGTGTTTGTGCAGCGCTGCTTTCCTGACCTGCATGTGTTTGTGCAGCGCTGCTTTCCTGACCTGCATGTGCTCCTGTCCCGGCTGCTCATCGTCGGCCGTGTACGGACGGTTCCACAGCTGCACCTTCTGCTGCTTCAGCAGCGTCTTCAGCTTGGCCTCCGTGTTCTGCTCCGCCATCGGCTCTGAAACACAACACATGGCCACAGCTGCTCAGCAGTGTGAGGAGAACCGGCTCTGGACGGGCTCACGTCACCTCCACCAGGACTGGGGATCCAGTCAAATGTCAAGAACCCATTCCATTCCCATTCTTAAGATTCAGAATCCATTATCAAGATTTGATTCGATTCGATTCCGATATTGATTTGGGTTAGTGTTATTAAAACTGTTTTTTGAGCTGTTGCATGAATGATATGACTGTAGTTCTACAACATATTAATACTAGTATTATATTGAGATTCAACAGCAAGTATTGCAGCTAATGATGCTGTAAGGACCAATCAGCTCCCAGAATGCTGATAGAACTGCAAACAGAAACATCATGTGGGTCAGAATTATCAAACAGATCCAGGGAGGAAACAGAGACGGAGGAAATCACTTTTATTTTTAAGTTTTTATTTTTTCCATTTTCTGTCTTTTTCCGTTTTTATCATTTATGCAAACTTATATATACAGGACTGTCTCAGAAAATTAGAATATTGTGATTTTCTGTAATGCAATTAAAAAAACAAAAATGTCATACATTCTGGATTCATTACAAATCAACTGAAATATTGCAAGCCTTTTATTATTTTAATATTGCTGATTATGGTTTACAGTTTAAGAAAACTCAAATATCCTATCTCAAAAAATTAGAATGTTCTGGGAATCTTAATCTTAAACTGTCTCAGAAACTAATTTTCTGAGACAGTCCTGTGTGTGTGTATATATATATACATATACATACATACATATATATATATATATATATATATATATATATATATATATATATATATATATATATATATATATATATATATATATATATATATATATATATATATCTACAGTATATAATGTAATGAAATATGGACAATTTATGCAATTATAACTGAAAACTTTAATGTTTTCATACCTTTAAACATATTTAAAGGCAAAAACATGGCACCAGTTATTCTGGTGTCCAACAAAACATTCCTTTTTTGGGCATAAACAATAAAATACCAAAAGTTGTAATGATGAGGAAAAAATCGATCTTTAGACACAAATCGATTTTTAGGAATTTATATGAGAATCAATTTAGAATCGGGAAATCGGGCTTTTGGAACTCTATCCACTCATTCACAAAAACTGCATTGACGACACAATTTGATTTATCCCCAGGTGCCTATTTATTAAATGAACTGCCAGAAATACAAATGGACTCAAAAAAATACAGACTGCTAATTACGATAACATACTACGCAAAAAAATGTATTCTTTTATTTTGGAAAGGAGAACAGCTGCCCACTTTTAAATGTTCAAAGAACAAATTATACAATTCCTCCCATTGGAGAGGTTAACTCTTAAAGGACATGGACGAGAGCAAATGTTCCGTGAACTGTGGTCTCCACTCCTAAAACAAGTAGGGGGAGAAAACATGGACTGACATGACTCACTAATTGAGTTGACCATTTGTCAAAAGTGTAGCTGCTATTTCATGTATTCACTGTATTTATTAACCATTGTCTGCGTTTATTTATTTATTTTTTTTATTTTTTTTTTTCCTTTGGGTTTTTAATTTAAAAATTTTTTTTTTTTTAATAATTTTTTTTTTTTTTTCTTCTTCTCTCATGTTTTGTTTTGCCAACGCTTGTCGGGGCTTCTACTATAAAACAACAAAAAAGACATTTAAAGAGAAAGGGGAAAAAGGAAGGGGGGGTTAGTCGTACTGTTTTTTTTTTTTTTTTTACTTTATTTTTATTTATTTATTTTTTTTTTCTTTCCTTTGGGTTTTTAATTTAATTTAATTTAATTTTATTTATTTATTTATTTATTTATTTATTTTTTTTTTTTTTCTTTTTCTCTTTTCTCATGTTTTGTTTTGCCAACGCTTGTCGGGGCTCCTACTATAAAACAACAAAAAAGACATTTAAAGAGAAAGGGGGAAAAAGGAAGGGGGGGTTAGTCTTACTGTTTTGTTTTTTTTTTTTTCTTTTTTCCCAAATCTTAATATGTTCATTAGGGAAGGAGAGGAATTTTCTTGGGAAGCATGGCCCTGGATTTTCCCCCCAGGATCTGATGTGCTATAAAATGGGCCGCTAACCCACGAATGTCTATGAAGTCTGACAAAATCTCTGATATTTCCCAGCAAGGCCTTTGATCATCTGTAGGCTCACAGTCAGACTGCTAGCATTAAAAATAAAATGAGTAGCATCATTATTATTATTTTTATTTATTTTATTTTTTTTCCTTTTTTTTTTTTTTTTCTTTTTTTTTCTCTTCTTTTCTTTCTTTATATTGTATTTGGTTGTTTTTTCTTGTCTCTGGGTCTCTTGTAAGTGCTGGGTTGGGGATGGGAATGTGGGAGGGATATAAAAAGATGGGAAAAATGAATGGATGGAAGTATTCCCAGTTATTTTGCTTTACTACTGTTGTATAATGTGAATCTATTTCCAATAAAAAAATCATTAAAAAAAAAAAAAGAAAGTGGCATCACGCAGGAGGGGTCACCTTGCAGCTGGATGCTACTGAGCACCGACCTGTTGAAGAACTTCCATACAACAGAGCCTTCGAGCTGTTTTATCAAAAAAGAAAAAAAAGAAAAATCCAGTGTTCTGAGCCTGGGTGCAAACTTTGCCACTGATACTCTGTAAAGGAATATTTTTTTTATTTATTTAGTTTTTAGTTTTACATTCAGCCTTGAAAATGCCACTTTCAACTGGCCACTCAATAAATAGTTTGTGACAGTAAAAAAAAAAAAAAAAAAAAAAAAAAAAGAATCGGGAAATCGATTTTTTTCCACACAGGCCTAATCTCCACCATGTTTTGGGCGAGCTACAGGCGTGTTGGAGATGCTGAGGAAGTTCTCAGGTGCTCGTCAAACATTCACACCAACAGCAGGATCTGAGCACTTATTAACTCCTTTCAGCACATTCACCCTCTTTATTGGCTTTATAAGGTCAAAGTGCGTGTGTACTGTACGTCTGCGGTTTCCTGCAGAATTAACTCCAGTTTGTTGCTGTAATAGTTATATGACAATTTCATGGTTCAACTATTTCCCCTAAAGCTCTTGTGAGGGTTAAATTCACAGATCATCTCAGTGTTACACTTTTAAAACGGCATTTCTTCTGACAAACTGACAATTTCTTTGAAAATGTGTCACCTGAGCTGATGAAAACACGTAAACACCAACTAATCGGCTTGTCTGTCGGCTTCATAATTCTAATTTTAAAGAGATGATATCCCAAAGACTCCGGGACAGGGTCGTGTCCCAGACACACAATCACAATCAGCAGACTGCTGAGACAGTGAGGACAACTATTACTGAGTGTGAGACAAGGAAGCTGTTTGTAAATGACTGCTCTGATCTGCAGGACGACGAGCTTCAGAGGGAAGAAACTGAAACAGAACTATCTCAACATACAGTTTCCAGAATCACCCTAGAGATGTTTATTTTATTTTTACATACAGGACTGTCTCAGACAATTAGAATATTGTGATTTTCTGTAATGCAATTACAAAAACAAAAATGTCATACATTCTGGATTCATTACAAATCAACTGAAATATTGCAAGCCTTTTATTATTTTAATATTGCTGATCATGGTTTACAGCTTAAGAAAACTCAAATATCCTATCTAAAAAAATTAGAATATTCTGGGAATCTTAATCTTAAACTGTAAGCCATAATCAGCAATATTAAAATAATAAAAGGCTTGCAATATTTCAGTTGATTTGTAATGAATCCAGAATGTATGACATTTTAGTTTTTTTAATTGCATTACAGAAAATAAAGAACTTTATCACAATATTCTAATTTTCTGAGACAGTCCTGTAAGCTACAACATCCTGATGTTTTTTTAGAAACATCATATTCAATCAGACACCTGAATATTTTTTCAACCAATTACTAAATACTAGAGACAGACATAACCATGACACCAGAAATACCTGATACCTCCAACCCCGAGAACTAATCTACTGAAACTACTCAGTTATCTATCCTTCAATAATGTCCTGGAACTCTTTACCTCCTCACATATCTCGCTCACAAAACAGATTAACTTTTAAAAAAACGACTTTAGGCTCAGCTAATACTGTAGACCATATGACTGGAAATTTATTACTGATATTGAAATTAGTAAAATTATAATGATAGCAGTGACTGAAAATATATTACTAAAGTATGGTATTATTAGTGCTATTATAGTGTATTAGTGTCATTATAGTGTTATTAATATATATTGATATTATTCTTCTTGAGACTATTCTTGTTGTTTTTATTCTAAGTGTAGTTATGCTAGGAATGCATGACTGTATGTATTTATGTCTTAGATGTTATCATTTATGTAATATTTTATGTACTTTATGGACCCCGGGAAGATTAGTGGTCGCCAAAGCGGCAGCTAATGGGGATCCATCCAATAAACAATAACCAAAACAATAAAAAATGACATATTTATAAAAAACATTTTCGATTTTATTTTGAAGGTTCCAAAACAGAAAGAGCGTTGCATTGTGGGAGATGTAGTCTCCAGTGTTTAAGGGGTTGGAACCGGTGGGACACATAAACAAACAACAAGCTGAAGCTTTTAATAAGGTTTACTGAGGCCGCTGCGACTTTAGATGACTTTAAACTTGATATAACTTCTAAACATGCTTCAGATGAGGGTCATACTTTTAGATCAGATGTGATTCAACACTGATGCTGAACGGCAGTAGCAAACGCAGCTAAGAGCTTGTAGCTCGGCGACGTCTGATCAGGGGGGTCAGGTTTAGCTGCTGAATATTGAAATAAAAGGTGTGAATTACCTGCACGGTGTTACAGGAACAGCGACGTTACAGCTCGGTCAATATTATCGTCTACTAACGACTCGTCTCTGCAGCGACGGTGACGGATGACGCGGGGGTGAGGTCTCACTCTGGTGCAGTTTCACTCTCGGGTCGACAGAGACGCTCCATGGAGCTGCTGCGATACGTCAACGTCGCCGCCATATTGGATGAGGCAAGACTGCGCTGTAAACTTATACAAGTGAATGGACTTATTTTAATAAAGCGCCTTTTTACAAAGAAATTTACGTTTCACGTCTCATTTATTCATTCATGCACGCATTAATATACTTGGGAAACTACGACGGAGTATTAGGGCCAAATTAAGACAAAAAAAATGGAAATTACGAGAATAAAGTCATAATATTATGAGAATAAAGTCATAAAATTACGAAAATAAAGTCATAATATTACGAGAATAAAGTCATAATAATATGAGAATAAAGTCGTAATATTTTCAGAATATAGTCGTAATATTTTGAGAATATAGTCGTAATATTACGAGAATAAAGTCGTAATATTAAATATATTATAAATATATAAATATAACTTCATAAGATGCTCAATATTCCTCATTTTAACACAGGTAAGATGCTCTTCTTGTTAGAGTTCTCATAAATTATATTCTCATAATATTACGACTTTATTCTCATAAATTACGACTTTATTCTCGTAATGTTACGACTTTATTCTCGTAATGTTACGACTTTATTCTCGTAATTTTACGACTTTATTCTCATAATATTATGACTTATTCACATAATTTCCAATTTTTTTTTTGTCTTAGCTTGGCCCTAATTCTCCGTCGTAGGAAACAGTTAGGTACCAAATATAATATATTTAATTTTCTCAGATGGCAAAAATAAGAACTTTATTGATCCCACATAGGAGTAATTCATGTTATATCAGCTATAGAGAACAAGGTAGTGCAAAAAAACAATATATATCCCCCCTCACAAAAATAAAAAAAAATAGAGAAACATATTTTCTCATCAACAAAACATATTTTACATAAATATATTTAAAAATTTTCAAGTAACAAAATAACATATTTGAACCATTTTTCAGATTTTTCAAGTTATTTTATTTTCTGAAAAATGGTTCAAATGTTATTTTATTGTCTGAAAAATGGTTCAAATATGTTATTTTGTTATTTGAAAAATTTTAAATATGTTTTGTTGATGAGAAAATATGTTTCTCTATTTTTCTTATTTTTGTGAGGGGGATATATATTGTTTTTCGGCACTACCTTGTTCTCTATAGCTGATATAACATGAATTACTCCTATGTGGGATCAATAAAGTTCTTATTTTTGCCGTCTGAGAAAATTAAATATATTATATTTGGTGCCTAAACTGTTTCCCAAGTATATTAGTGCGTGTGTGAATGAATAAATGAGACGTAAAACGTACATTTCTTTGTTGAAAGGCGCTTTATGAAAATAAGTCAATTTACTTGTATTAGTTTACAGCGCAGTCTTGAACATCCAATATGGCGGCGACGTTGACGTATCGCAGCAGCTCCATGGGAGGAGGAGGAGACATGGATATGGACAACCCAGTCCTGCCTGAACGAGGTCTCAACCACGGCTAGAAAAGAGTGTGAGTGTTCATCTTCAGAGACAATCTTTGTTCGTCTGCGGCGGGTTTATTACTAAGGCCTTAACAAAATAAAATATCTCAGCAATAAGACAAGCAAAATAAAATATAAATAAATATTAAATTACTTAATGAGGTTTTACATAACCCCTGTTAAACTTCACCATTTTCCCCCTAACATTCCAGATGTTTGTGTCAAATGCCTGACTGAAAAGGGAACTTTGATGCACTGCTTATGGGAATGCCCTAAGATTCTGGTATTCTGGGAAAAGGTCGTCAACTTCCAATCTGGGTTAAGGAGGCTGACACCACCTCCACCTTTAAAACTAAACTTAAAACCTTTCTGTTTAGTAAAGCCTATAGTTAGTGTTTAGTAAACCTCTAGCTGGTGTTGGTAAATCTCTAGGTAGTGTAAACTCTAGTGTGTTAGAGTCAGTAGTCATAGTTGCAGCTATAGAACAAAACTATAATAGTTAGTCTCAAATATAGCTTCGCGGTAGATATGCTGCTATAGGCTTATGCTGCAGGGGGGACCGACATGATCCACTGGGCGGTGAACATCACCCTTCTTCTCCTCTCCTTTTCCCTTCCTCTCTTCTCCATTACCATTTTTATTTATTATAAATATCTCATAGCTATCATTTTTGTCCATCGTTCCTGTAGTTTCTTGTGCCGGCCCCCCTTTTTTCTCTTTTGTGTATGTTTGCAGGCCGGAGCCTCAGGAGCTGCGTTCTGGCCTGTGTAAATGGATAACACAGAATAACAAAACTTACGCTGGCGATGTGAATGTACCGATCCTGCCTTTTTAATTTTACGGCACTTTATTAGTTTGATGTCTATAGTTATTCTTTTATTTTTTTTTTTACTGTCTGTGAGTATGTGTGATTGTCTGAGGGGATATATATATATATATATACATAATTAATTAAAAATTACAACCATAATTCTACATTGTAAACTGTCAAATACATATGTTATAAACCTGAAAATATTAAACATATGTTTACACTCAGCATCCCCCTATCTTTCCATTTAGAGGCGTTCAGTAGCCCACAATCTCGCTATTATTTTATACTTTTCTCACTTAAGTTGTATGCTTAGCAATGATTATTTTTATTTAGAAACATCCATCTTCTATATAAGTGTCAGATGTGATTTCAACTGTGGAAAACCTGTTTATTTTGCAGGAATGTCTTTATTCCACTGAAATTACACGATTACATGATTATCTGAGACCTTTGGAAAACCAAAAACCAATTTGTTTTATTGTACTTTATCGTTATAAGTTGTAGATCATCAGGAAACACAAAATCCTGCTCACAAATAATATTTAATGTTTAAAAAGAAACAACAGAAAAACAAGAGAATTTCATGTCTGACCTCTGAACTCCTCAAGCAAGACTTCTCTTTTTCTGAAAACGAATAGATCATGACTACAAAGACCAAAGTCCGTTATAAATACCACTAATACAATCACAGGTATTTATTTCCAACATTTATAGTCTCTGGCCATTGAGGGTACGGACACAAAATACATTTGAATGGTTGATAATTACAGACCCACAAACAAACTAATATGTTCTTTTTAACAAAACCTTTATCACCAAAGTAAGAAGCCCCTCCCCGTTTTGCAGTTTTAACCACCCACAACACCACTTTACAGGACTGTCTCAGAAAATTAGAATATTCTGATAAAGTTCTTTATTTTCTGTAATGCAATTAAAAAAACAAAAATATCATACATTCTGGATTCATTACAAATCAACTGACTTTTATTATTTTAATATTGCTGATTATGGCTTACAGTTTAAGATTAAGATTCCCAGAATATTCTAATTTTTTGAGATAGGATATTTGAGTTTTCTTAAGCTGTAAACCATGATCAGCAATATTAAAATAATAAAAGGCTTGCAATATTTCAGTTGATTTGTAATGAATCCAGAATGTATGACATTTTTGTTTTTGTAATTGCATTACAGAAAAACACAATATTCTAATTTTCTGAGACAGTCCTGTATATGTGGAGTTTGCATCGTCAAGGTGGTTTTGACCCTTACAGGATCATAGCAGACAAACATCCCCAGTACATCCCCAGCCTCCTGGCTGCTTTACAAATCCTTGGCGTTGGGGAATGGCTAGTGCGGGGGTCGGCAACCCAAAATGTTGAGTCATATTGGACCAAAAACACAAAAAACAAATATCTCAAAAAATAAAAGTCTTGTATAAGCCTTATAATGAAGGCAACACATGTTGCATGTTTCTATATTAGTTATATTAGCCTACTATCAAAATGACTAAGTTGGCTACTAATACATAAGCGTTCACATTCCTGCATAACAGCACAGTCTGCTCAATATCCATCACGTCACACGACTCAACACTTGATTGATGCTGGCGCTGAATTTATGTCCTTGATTTGCTGATCAGTGATGCTGCTGCCATTTTAACGGCCCTTTCCATCACTGTGTTAGCGGAGAGAGTCTGTATTATCTCGGTTTTGTTTTTGAAGTCTGCAAATAGGTATGCAAACGGTTTTCCACGCTTTATTATTTCCCCGATTGCAACAAAACTTGCAGCAGTAGTGGAGTTTGGAGATGCAATCCACTTCTTAAATCTATTTTTGCTTTCCTCTAATTTCTCCAGAAGTAATGCCATCACACTTTTACTCTCACTCCCAACTGGGGACTCGGCTGCAAATGTAGCCTGCCTTCCCTGGAAATGTCTTTCCACATGACTCTTTTTGTTATTGGACAACTTCTCGCTGCAGAGCAAACATTCAGGCAATGAATGCAAATGAATTGGTCCTAGAAACGTTGAATCCTCTTTTCCCCTCAGTTATTTTTCTCTTTTTCCCTTTGGGATCCATGGTTTAAAAACGTGTGTCGCAGGCTCTGATGCAAATCTTTAACAGAAATGTTGAAATGTAATATTTATTCTACACATTTTTACAGCATTGGAAAACGTTTAGAATGTTTGTGTCATGTTTGTCTTCCTAGAGCAACCATATTAAAACAAAAAATATATTATATATATTTATATTTATATCTATTTCCATTTTCAAACTTTTTTGAAAAAGCTCCAGGAAGCCACTAGAGCGGCGCTAAAGAGCTGTGGGTGCCGACCCCCGGGGTAGGGCTCTCACAACAGCGGGCTTCATCACTTCAAATATATATATATTTTTTTTACTTATTTTTTTTTAATGAAAATTCCATCAACAATTACAGTGTCAGGTTTTACATACTTCACAAAGCAATCATTCTCATATCAATGTCCTTTTTGTCCAGTGGTGATGGTGGTGTCCTCTTGCTGTGCTCTATAATCTGTCCATTTTTCCCATTTTTCCTGAAATTGTGTCTCTTGTAATCATAGTTTATGTCATTTTTTTCCATTACAAATATTTCTTCTGCACTGCTCAGCCACTGCCCCACGGTCGCTGGTTCTGCTTTATACCATAACCTTGGCCGATAGCAGAACTTTAACAAGATATTCATCCTCTTTTTTTATTATATCCTGTGTCAAATTTCAGCTTACAGTTTAAGAAAACTCAAATATCCTATCTCAAAAAATTAGAATATTCTGGGAATCTTAATCTTAAACTGTAAGCCATAATCAGCAATATTAAAATAATAAAAGGCTTGTAATATTTCAGTTGATTTGTAATGAATCCAGAATGTATGACATTTTTGTTTTTTTAAATTGCATTACAGAAAATAAAGAACTTTATCACAATATTCTAATTTTCTTAGACAGTCCTGTACATGATTTGGGAATCTCGTATCCTATTATTTTTCTTAAATCCCACCATATTTTATCCCAATATCCTATTATCTTCTGGCAAGACCAGAAAATATGCATTTGAGCCACATCCATGTGTCCAAATATTCCCCAGCATGGCTCCTGGATACATACAGTTTCCTTCCTAATGTTTGGAGTTATACAAAAATCTGACTATATTTTTTCCGAATGAATTCCCACCAGATCAAAAATACAAAAATCTCTCCACAAATGTTAGTTGGACAACAAGGCTCAGACGTTGATAACCTGTCAGATCTGGACCTCAATGAGGCTTCTACATCCTCACTTTATGTCAATAATCATCATCTAACACATGCTTGAAGATGAAACCATCACGTCAGCTGCTTCAAATACGTTAATGATGACAGGATTGAATATATGTTAATTATTTACTAGAGTAAATAAGTCACTTTTTTGGTGAATATGAATGATTTTTTTTAAACATACATTAATTCCACGTAAGCCCTACTGATGCAGCAGGGTTAGTGCTGGTTCACTGTCGTCATAAATGGAACCAAGTCAGATTTCTTTGTAAGTTTAGCAGGTGTTAGGCAGGGTGAAAATGTATCTCCGTTGTTGTTTGCACTGTTTATTAATGATTTAGAGGATTACCTGATATGCAATGGCTGCCAGTCTATTACATTTTATGATGTAATGATTGATAACTATATACAATTATTGGTACTACTGTACGCTGGTGATACTATTATTATGTCTACTTCAAAGGAGGGCCTACAGAAAGCAATAGATCTGATGTGGGTTTTGCGGGAAATTAGAAATGAATAGTGAAAAAACTACTACCCATACTCTCCATTCTTAAATCCGATTGAAGAGTTCTTTTCTGCCTGGCGCTGGAAAGTCCACGACCGCTATCCCCATCAACACGCAGCCCTTTTACAGGCAACTTGTGATCCAAGATGGCAGCTATGTCAACCCTTTGTTTGTCAGGTCTGTGGAATTGTAATGTTTTAAGTCACTTCATGTGAGATATTTTATTCATACTGGGTCTGAATTTTGGATGTTTTGCAAGATCTTCAAGATTTTCTCACTCTGAGATCTCTGTGACATTTATTTCATGACATTTTAGTATCAGTCTGCCTTAGAATTGTTTGAGGCCTAGTTTGATGCTGGACTGTTTGGAGCCTGCCTCCTCTCTTGAACTCTCTAGCTCTATAGTAGCTGGCATCCATCAGGCTATCTGCCCCCTCTAGCCCTGCATCAGCTAGCCTGGCTGCTGGCTTCCACCATCCCTGCTTCGGCTAGCTTGGCTGCTGGCTTCCACCATCCCTGCTTCGGCTAGCTTGGCTGCTGGCTTCCACCATCCCTGCTTCGGCTAGCTTGGCTGCTGGCTTCCACCATCCCTGCTTCGGCTAGCTTGGCTGCTGGCTTCCACCATCCCTGCTTCGGCTAGCTTGGCTGCTGGCTTCCAACACCCCTGCTTTGGCTAGCTTGGCTGCTGGCTTCCACCACCCTTGCATCGGCTAGCCTGGCTGCTGGCTTCCACCACCCTTGCATCGGCTAGCCTGGCTGCTGGCTTCCACCACCCCTGCTTCGGCTAGCTTGGCTGCTGGCTTCCACCATCCCTGCTTCGGCTAGCTTGGCTGCTGGCTTCCACCACCCCTGCTTTGGCTAGCTTGGCTGCTGGCTTCCACCATCCCTGCTTCGGCTAGCTTGGCTGCTGGCTTCCACCATCCCTGCTTCGGCTAGCTTGGCTGCTGGCTTCCACCATCCCTGCTTCGGCTAGCTTGGCTGCCTGGCTTCCACCATCCCTGCTTCGGCTAGCTTGGCTGCTGGCTTCCACCACCCTTGCATCGGCTAGCCTGGCTGCTGGCTTCCACCACCCTTGCATCGGCTAGCCTGGCTGCTGGCTTCCACCACCCCTGCTTCGGCTAGCTTGGCTGCTGGCTTCCACCACCCCTGCATCAGCTAGCCTGGCTGCTGGCCGCCTCCAGCCCTGCATCGGCTAGTTTCCACCTGGCTGCCGGTCTCATCCACCCCTGCATCGGCTAACCTACACCTGGCTGGAAGGACGATGTTGCTATTACTTCTTCCTGTACCGCTCTCCCTGGTTAATCAATGCAGCATAAATGGAACTCCGCATGGCCTTCACGCGATCGATAACTCCTCGACACTAGGTCAACTCTCCATTCAGGGTCCTGATGTTTGCCAGGTAACACGTGCCTATGTGTGCCTACAGGGCAACAACCTGCTACCTTTGTTTTTTTCTTCTGACTATGTGGATTTGAACAGTTTGCTCTGTATCATGACCCTACAAGACAACTTCACCATTTCGCTAGATGGTCTTTGTGACTTTGTATCAGAGCTGAATAGGTCCTCCAAGAGAGAATCCCCCTCTAGGCTTACACCACATAAGCAGAGATGTCTTATTCTTTTAATTTTGTTGATTTCAGGAAATGTGAAACCCAATCCAGGCCCTAATCTTGTTACTGATTTTAACACCCCTGCTGATTTTAAATCGAGAACTGGTCTTGGTTTTATTCACTTGAATGTACGTAGTTTATTAGCTAAAATGGATATGATCCGTATTTGGGCCCAATCAACTGCTGCTGACGTAATCGTTATTTCTGAAACTTGGCTCAGTAAATCTGTTAGTAACTCTGATATTTGCATTGAGGGATACAATGTTTTCAGAGCGGATCGACCCAAAAGGGGTGGGGGTGTAGCAATCTTCGTGCGAAAGCAGTTCCATGTGAATGTGCTTCTTACCACGTCAGTGAGCAAGCAATTTGAATTTTTAGCTCTTGATCTTGAGGTATCCAAATCTCTCCATATCACAGTTGTTGGTTGCTATAGGACACCTTCAGCTGTCAGTGATGCCCTGCCCTCTTTAATGCAGCTCATATCAGATCTGGATTTTAAGGAAATTGTTATGATTGGTGATCTCAACTGGAACTGGCTACACCCAGTATCTGATGATTTTAAAGCCTGCTGTGATTCAATGAATCTCTTTCAGATTGTCGACAGCCCCACTAGACCTAATCTGAAATGCCCTGACAAATCATCCCTGATCGATTTGATCCTAGTCAATGCACCCCATAAATACACAACTGCTTCTGTTTTTGCAAACGACATCAGTGATCACTGTGTTGTTGCCACGATCAGAAATACCAAAGTCCCTAAATCCAAGCCACGTATTATTATAAAGCGTAATGTTAAACATTTCAATGAGCAGGCGTTTCTCCAAGACCTGTCTCACGTTGACTGGGAGCGAATCAACTTCATTCCTGATGTTGAAAATGCCTGGGTTTTCTTTTCTGATGGATTTAATAAAATTGTGGACAAACATGCACCTCTCAGGAAGTATAGAGTCAAGGGGAGAAATAATGCATGGTTCTCGCCAGAGTTAGCCAGCTCCCTCCATGAGCGCAATGTTGCCTGGAATAGAGCCAGGAAATCTGGTCTTGAGTCAGACTGGCTGCTTTTCAGGCGCCTACGAAATGCCTTCACAGTTGCAGTCAGAAATGCAAAGGCAAGTCATTTTCTCGCAAAAACAACAAACAACTTGAATAACCCACTGAAATTCTGGAAGACCATCAAGTCCCTTACCAGTGACAATAAGTGCATAGAGCTCCCGCCTTGCATTATGAAGGGGTTACAGAAAATTGTGGGCAAGGAAGAAATGCTTGCCAGCTTTAATGAGCACTTCATTGCCTCTGGCAACCTGTTTGAGTCTCTTAACAGAGACTGTGGAGCCTCCCCTGATACCTCTGATGGTCATGTCGCAGTGGATCAAGCCTTTTCTTTTAGCCCATTTACAACCCCAGAGGTGTGAAAAGCCCTCAAACTTTTAGATACTAGCAAATCAGCCGGCCCTGATAAAATGGAACCTTACTTTTTAAAGCTAGCGGCGGACTGTATTGCTCCTCCTTTGACTCAACTATTTAATCTCTCGTTGGATACGGGTGAAATCCCCCACATATGGAAATCTGCTTTTGTTCTTCCCCTGTTAAAAGGCGGAGACCCTACTGTTTTAAATAACTACAGGCCGATTTCTAAGTTGTCCACCCTGGTAAAGGTTTTAGAATCTCTTGTAAGTGAACAGCTCAAGGAGTTCTTGTCTTCAAGTGACATCCTATCTGATTTCCAATCAGGGTTTCGAAAAAAGCATAGTACAGTGACAGCGGCTGTAAAGGTAGTCAATGATTTTATTGAATTTTTAGACAACAAGCAGTACTGTGCAGTCCTTTTTATTGACCTATCCAAAGCCTTTGATACAGTGGACCACACATTATTATTGCAAAGACTCACCAGTGTAGGACTATCAGGAAAGGCTGTCTGCTGGTTTGAGAATTACCTATCTGGCAGATCTCAGTGTGTACAGGCAGAAGGCATCCTGTCTAGCCCACTTGATGTATCCAAGGGTGTGCCTCAGGGATCGATTCTGGGACCTTTACTATTTATTATTTATATCAACGGTCTCAGTCAAAATGTTCCCCACGCTAGGTTTCATTTGTACGCAGATGATACAGTTCTGTACTGCTCCGCCCCTACCCCTACCCAGGCTCTCTGTTATTTACAAGAGGCTTTTAATGTTGTGCAACGCACCCTTGGTGACCTTAAACTTGTCTTGAATATTGATAAGACTAAGCTTATGATGTTCTCAAACAAAAGGTCTAAGCCTGTGAATATCCCCCGTATCACCTCGTCCCAGGGCTTTGAGATTGAGACTGTGTCCCAATACAAGTATCTGGGAATTCTGATCGATGACTCTCTCTGTTTTAAGCCACAAATTCATCAACTTGTTAGAAAACTTAAGTTGAAACTGGGTTTTTTTTTCAGAAACAGGGCATGTTTTTCTTTTGAGGCTAGGAAGAGGTTGGTTGCAGCCACTTTTATGTCTGTGCTGGATTACGGTGACATTCTGTATATGCATGCATCTTCTCAATGCCTCCATTCGCTTGACACTGTTTATCATGGTGCATTGAGATTTATTACGAATATGAGAGCTCTCGCTCACCATTGTACATTGTATGCCCGGGTGGGTTGGTCGGCCTTGTCCACTCGCAGGCTCAACCACTGGTACATTTTCGTCTACAAGGCTATACTTGGTCTGATTCCAATATATTTACAGTCATACATTGACCGTAAAGAATCAGGAGGCTACCATCTACGCTCTCAGGAGCGTCTGCTACTATCTGTCCCTAGAGTGCATACTGAGCTGGGAAAGAAGGCCTTCAGGTATGCTGCGCCTTCCTCCTGGAACCAGCTGCAAAACACTTTGAATGTCAGAGAGCTGGTCTCACTTAATGCTTTTAAATCGCTCCTGAAAGATCTTGAAATGTCCAATTCTGCCTGCAAATGCTATGAGTAATGTCTACAGTGTTTTGTGTTTTGTTATGTGTCGTGTCATATGTCATGTTACTGTGTTGCTGCCTGTCTTGGCCAGGACCCTCTTGTAAAAGAGATTTTTAATCTCAACGAGTTTTTGTTTCCTGGTGAAATAAAGGTTAAATAAAAAAAATAAATAAAATGGAGGAGGCATGTGGAGATATTGAGCAGGCATCATGTCAGGCCTGCATACGGCATGCAAGGAGGTATTTTCCCCGGTGCCTTGGACTGGAGGACATCGCATGCGATGTGGATGAGATTTTGTGGCCGGACCCAGAGAGACGGCATGATGTAGGCTGATTGTCTTTTTGTGACAGGCTCACAAGGGGGAACCCAAGAGCGAGACAGTGGTGGAGTGAAGAATGAATGTATTGTAGGGAAGGGGAAAAAGGGGGTCCGGTTAGGGCAGAGGTGGTTGCTGGCACGGGGAATGGCTGGCGTGGGGAGGAGAGGACGATGGAGGGCTGAGTGGAAGCCAGGGGTAGCTTGGAGCTGGAGGGTGGCTAGGAGAACAGGCTGGTTGGTAGCTGGCAGATGAGAATGGTCCTGGGGGAACAGCAGAAAAAGCAGTCAGTAACAAGCTCAAAAATAGCAAGAAGATTTCACGAAGGTTTTCACTGGGATCGGCCTGAAGTGCGCACCACGGAGGTTTGACAACAATCTGGTGAGGAGTGGTGGAAAAGCCGGTGTAGAAATACTGCAGTGGAGATGAGTTGATGGATGGCAGGTGTGGAGCATGGATGTATTAAATGAACTGGATGGGACATCGAAAATGGCCGCCCATTCATTTCAATGCATTTTGCTCACTCAGCGCATACACCGAAATGAGTTCCTGACTTCCGGGTTTACTTCCGCATACACGGGCCCATAGAGCATGTGCAGTTGAGTCACCTCCCATGATGCTCTGGGGCCTCCCATCATGCCCCGGGGCAATGACGCGAGTATTAATATAATATGTATTAAAGCGACACTACGTAACTTTTCCACCTTAATATCATATTTCATCATCATCATTGTGATGGTACATCAACTTCCAACAGGTTTAATGAACCTCTGTCATGGTCTGAGGGGTCTGTATCTCCTTCACTGGCACTATGTAACTTTGAGGAGCATGGTAGGAACCCTGCCACACTAAAAAACTACAAATCGTTACGACTTTGACTGCTTTACGGCATACGTCACTTCCCCCTCCTTCCCGATTCGCAGTCGAGACGAAAATGGGCGGGGCTGGGAGCTCAGAGCTCCGCAGAAGCTGTTGCTGCGTTGTGGCTGCAGCAGCTCCACATAACAGACGTGGGGAAAAGACCCTAATGGTTTAACTTTTCAGCGGTTTCCTGCTCTGAGGCAGAACCACGCAGGCCAAGTATCTGATTGTGGCCGGGTGGAGAGGTTGACGGGACACGCACCTGTGTCCCATCCACCTGAGTGGCTGCCACGCCTCCACCCGGCCTGCCTTTATAACGCAGAGCTGGAGAGCAGAAAAGGGTCGGAGGAGCTGCTGCCAGGCAGAGGTGCTTATGCACTGTGTGTGGGTGGTCTGGGTGTTTAATTGAGAAATAAAAAGGGTCTGCACAAGCTTCGTGTCTCTCCATCCTTCGGGCGGGCCCCCGTGGCACGCACCCTGCCACATCTGGCACCCAACGTGGGGCCTTCGAAGGTGGACGAGAGAGGCATGGAGCGGGCCCTGGACGCGCTCGCCCAGGCCATGGCGGGCATGACGGCCATGTTTCGCGACCAGGGCGAGCGGCAACTGGCCGCAATGGAGGCGCTCATGGCCGCGGGGAAACCCACCCTGGCGCCAGCAGCGCGGGAGGAGATGCCAGCGCCGCAGCTAAGCGGCCGGGAGGCAGGAGCTGCGGGCCGCCAGGCGACGGCTCCCGAGACGGCGGGACCGACGGAGCGACCCATCCCTGCACCCCGTCTGAGGTTCGCCGCGGCAGTGCTGGTGGCGGAGCTTAGGGGCCGCGAGGCAGAAGCTGCGGGCCACCAGACGACGGCTCCTGGGATGGAGTCAGCGGCGGAGACGGAGGGGGAGGCGGAGTTGGCTGGGGAGGCGGCTGCGGAGGCGCAGCCGCCAGCGACGGCGGGTCCCGCAGGTCCCGCGGAGACGGACCTGCGGCCAGAGCAAGGTGTGGGGGAAGTGGCGGTCCTGGAGGCGGACCAGCAGCCGGCGCAGGGCTGCGTCACCAAGGAGGGCGTGGTCCGGGACGCACCAGCTCCAGGACGGGGCTGCGCCGTGAAGGAGGCGGTCGTGGACGCACCGTGTGGCCCGAGGCCACCATGGGCCCGGCCCCGAGAGCGTCTTCCACGGCGGGCGGGCCGACGCCGGGGGCGACCCCCCCGACCGTTGCACTGGTCAGGCCGACGCCGGGGACGACCCCCCCGACCGTTGCGCTGGTCAGGCCGACGCCGGGGACGACCCCCCGACCAGGAAGGCCCGGAGGATTCCGGGCTTCCTCTCCCGCTTCGAGGGGGCGGGGGGGGGGGAGTAGGCTCGTTCCGGACGGACCCCGGCTCGAGATTGGCGTTGGGGGTGTGTGGCCGGGTGGAGAGGTTGACGGGACACGCACCTGTGTCCCATCCACCTGAGTGGCTGCCACGCCTCCACCCGGCCTGCCTTTATAACGCAGAGCTGGAGAGCAGAAAAGGGTCGGAGGAGCTGCTGCCAGGCAGAGGTGCTTATGCACTGTGTGTGGGTGGTCTGGGTGTTTAATTGAGAAATAAAAAGGGTCTGCACAAGCTTCGTGTCTCTCCATCCTTCGGGCGGGCCCCCGTGGCACGCACCCTGCCACACTGATATAACAAAGTAAAAGAGTGAAAGAGCCGTCGGCTCGCTTTGGATCGCGGCTGTAACGACCAAACACACAGTAAAGCATGAATTATGGTTCTGCGTTAAATCGACGCAGAGCCTACAGCGTAGGGTACGTGGCGACGCGCAAGGTACGGTGCGTGTCGCCGCGTACCCTACGCCGTAGGCTCTGCGTCGATTTAACGCAGAACCATAAACAGCCTTAAACCACAAACACTCACACAGACGGGTCGGATCGAAACACAGGTTTTATTCCCCACTTCTCCAGCTAAACGCAGTTGCTGGCCAGCTCTCTGCGGTGCAATTAACCCCAATCTTCAGATAAAACTAGTTTGTTGAGGAAAAAATATTAACTCTATTTGTAGCTGCAGAGGAAAAAAATAATCTCACGAGGAAAACAAAAATATTGCTCACGCCTCTTCAACATAATATAGCAGTCAAAAAAAAAGAAAAGAGAAGTAAGAGGGATACAAAACATGTACTGTATGTTGTACTATTATACTAATTTATTGAAACACATGGCTCTTCAGGGATTCAGGGATCTCTTAGGGATTTCATATGGATCCAGACCGTTAATAATCATTATTTTCTCCATATACCGCTCCCTGGCTTCCTTGTTTAAGGTATCCCGGTAAATTCCAGTTCCTTTCCAGCAGTTTAACATCTTTTTTTTGCGTTCCTTCTGTTCACTTGGTGAAACAGAAAAGCGTCCTGTCTTCTCTCATCAAAACAAATGCAGCGACGGGACAGGAGTTTTCCAGCAGTACGCGCTGGTGCTCATGGGAAACGTAGTGTTCTTTCTGGTAAAACACTACCGATTTTGTCCACAAGATGCCGCCAAACTCAGAAAAGCTGAAAGTTACGTTGTGCTGCTTTAATATAATATATTAATTAATGTATATTATTACATGTATAGTATTACATATATTATTAATGTATTAATATAATATAATTACATAATATATATTAATATAAACATCCATGGAATGCACGGACACGGCTGTGACGTCATCCGTGACGTCACGCCCAGAAAGAGACTTTTCTTTGACTTTTCTGGCCGTTATAAAACATTTTTGACGGATATAAAGTCCATGACTTAAAAATATAGAATACAAAGATTAGTAATTGCCGGTGATTACAGCTGGAGGTTCCTGTGAACAGTTTTAGAGGCTTCTCTTTTACTATTGCGGTCTATGGGAAAAGAGCTTTCTGGGCCACATGGGATTTTTTGTTGCAGTACCGCGGCTGGCCACTGGGAAAAATCTGTGTGCCTGCTGAGTGCGAGATTCGGGGGCAGGTGTGGAGACTGAGGGAGCTGAGTGTGAGTGGCAGATGACCACACCCACGCCAGCACACGACACAAAACACAGGGAGTGACACAAGGAAACACAAGGGAGGGGAGAACACAGGGAAACACAGGGAAACACGGAGGTACAGCCATGGCTGTAACACTTTTTTTTGTGAATTTATTATTTTGTGTTCTGTGCTGTGTCTTTGTTTTGACGAGTGTGAATAAACACCAATACTTGAAGTTTGGATCCCTGTGTGTTTACAGAACTATGACAAAAGTATGACCTCAAACTGACCTAGCCTACCTTGTGCACAGAGAAAGCAAAAGCCAGATGTGTTTTGTATTCATACCAAAAGTGTGTAGTTGGCACATTATGTGCTTAGTAAATGATGGCATGTGTTTACTGTTTGATATGAAAACACCATTTTTACTAAGGTGTGAAGAGTTAATCAAGCTGTGTTTGCTTTTGTAAGAGAACGTTTTGATAATTTGGTGAAAGGTTTTCTCATTTGTGTGTATGGTTTAGCAAAAATAGCCAATGTTGCAAAAAATGTGCTTAAGCATTCAGAAAAAACTGTAATAATAATAATAATAATAATAATAATAATAATAATAATAATAATAATAATAATAATGTAGCCTATCCGCCTATGGGTAAAGACTTTTTTTCCCCTCTTTTGTCCTGTAGCTTCCCCATACCTCTTGCCCTCGCGCCGCCTATGCGTATATATATTAAATATAGTAACAATGCACACATATATGCCTTAGGTAAAAAGGAAAAAAAAAAGGTGTGGCTGAATAACAAGACCCAATGAACACTCTTTACCAGAATGTTCATATTTGTATTGTCTTCAGGGATCATATTACAAGTCACTGCACCATCAAGAGAATCAGACACGCTAGTGGACACCTTCACTAAAGGGTGAGTAGTGGGATGATAGAGTAATCTTTAGCTTTCATGACAAACCAATGTACATCAGGATCAAAATAATCATGCTGGCTTAAACTTTTGCTATATCCCATACTGATTTGGTAAAAAAAAAAAAAGAGCTGTAATGAATTTGGAGTAACATTCAGGGCTTGAGGGGAATAAAAGACTTGAAGTCTATTCATACACGTATTTGTACCATTTTTAGTATTTTCTGTGCCTGTTTTCAGTTCAATAGCTCTGGGCGACACAGACACAAACCTTCAGATGCCATGGCAACATTCAGAAGATTCCTGATGTCCATCCTGTTTGTTGGATC